>NC_056726.1:1577038047-1577225547 GCF_019279795.1 Protopterus annectens | reverse complement strand
CTCTCTCCCTCTCTCTCTCTCTCAGTGTCATTCTTTATATGTCCCCCCTAATTTTTTCAGGAATAGCTTACAAAATAAAAAAATTAAAATGATGAATGTAATCTGTTTCTTTGACATGCTTATATAATGTGTTAGTCTCAATACATCTACATATTTCTGACATGTGGTCACCTGGGTTCACTACACATTACCAAAAACCCACAATACTACACCCGAGACCAAATACCCGAAAGACTACAAGACCGATGGACCACAAGCGCGAAATTCAAAATCGCGAACGTTTACACTATATGCACCCCTCCATGTGGGGGGCTTTGCCCCCCACACCCCCCTACTTTAATATTCTAACTTCGAGATCGCACAAACACACACACACACACAAGTCAAACTCACACCCACACATTACAGTCCCTCACACACACACCACAGTCACAACACACACTAAAGCACCTCACAAACACACCTACACATATGCCTGAATCAAGAAGCACCAGAAGCGCTAACTCAAAATCTCCGAACATCGGGATTATGAAATTCGCGCTTCTGATATTGCGATCATCTGGTCTTTCGGTGTTCTGGTCTCGTGATTCCGAGCGTCGGTAATATGGGCGTATGGTCTTCCGTAGTGAACCCGGTCACCTATACACTCTTTTAGCTTTCTATTGGTTTTCCCTATATAAAATGCTTCCTACTGCTGGCATAAAGCCACATATACTAAATTTCTAGTATCACAGGTACCATAAGCTTTTAAATTAAATTGTGTCTTCTTAACTGGTTGTTTAATATCTTTCTCACTATTTATATATTTATAATACTGACATTTACAGCAGTTGTAAGTCCCTTGGATAGAACTCCTTACATAATTAAAGATCTTTTCCGGTTCTTTATAACATAAGATATTCTTTAAATTATTACTTCTATTATAAATAAAACTTACATGGTCTCATCCTATTTGGTTAAATTGGAGTAGTTGTTGTACCACGGGCCAATATTTTCTTATCACTCTTTTGACCATCAGCATATTCCTATTATACGTTAACGTACATCTATACTCCAATTTAAAAATCCTGTTCTTTCACCTTTGCTAGCTGTTTGTTGTTTCTGAAAAAATCTGTCTTATATTACTAGTTCTATCGATCTGTACTTCTCATTCTACAGCATATAAATGCTGTATTTTATAACCCCTAGCCACAAAATCACTAACCATGTCATCCGTTTGCTCATTTATAACTTGATCATTTGCGTTCCGTTTTGCCACCCATACCATTGGATTCTTTACTATATTTTGAAAAATATGGGGTGGTTGCATACTGGTTCTGTGCAAATAAGTATTTTTTTCTAACTTCTTTCTTATATTACATGATTTCAGTTTTCCCTTTACAATTTTTAGTGAGCCTAATACCCAATAAATGTATTTGTATAAAGTGTATAGTACTTTTAAATCTTAAAAACTCCATAGTTGTGTTTAAATATGTAAGAAATTCATCAAATATAGATGCCATCTCAAATGCAGCTATCTCAGGATTTTTCACAGGAATAAAAGTGCTTGTGCATTTTTTAGCAGAGAATAAATTTCTCTATTCCCATATAGTAAAGTCAAGTTTAGGTTTCTAATAAAAAGTTTGAATTCCATTAAAGTGCAAAAAATGTCTAATGACCCAGCTGGTATAAAGGTTACACCTTTATTTAGAACTGCATATTCATGTTCTGTCAGTTTGTATTTGGATAAATTAAACGCAATACCATTTACTGCTGGGAGTATCTTCCGTGGTGGTGCAGCGGTAGCATTGTTGCCTCACAGCAAGAGGTTCTCCCGTTCGATTCTCGGCTTGGCTTGGGAGTGCCTTCTGTGTGGAGTCTGCATGTCCTCCCTGCGGTCGAGTGGGCGGACGAAAGACATGCGTTGAATGGGCGTGCCTTCGTTGAAGGTCGGGCTGGCAACTCGACACCATAAAAAAATCAACTTCCAATCATTAGCGGACCGGAGTTCCGCTGTCGTGACCCCTAACCGGGAAAAGCCAAAAGAACAAGATTCCATGCATTCCATTTGTTTCTTTTTGCCTCATCCTCAGTTGCTGTTGGTTCTCCTCTGCTCGACAGGCATTGGGTATGGTTCTTTTTGTTAAATGGGAAAAATCCAAAAGGTCTAAAGCTGAAATAAGTGTTGGATTCACAATTGCATGTTCAGCAGGTACAGAATTCTCCTCTACCTCCTGGGTTATATCACCCATCTTCTTGTCCTGAACATCTGATGTCACCACCTCCTTCTGAAAATGAGTATCACAATTGGTTCAGGAAAACACCCTATGAAGTTTGAAGTCTCAAAACTCTCAGTTAGTTTACATTTCATTTGTTTCTGTTAGCCTGCGTTCAAATGCAGCTAATCTATCCAATGTCTATGTAAAAAGGATAGAATAGGCATTGGTTTCTGTAGAAGTGGCAGGTTTGTTATAGCACTGCACAATTTCATTCTTAAATGTTGCCTCAATAGGTTCAAAATATCTGTTCATAAGCTCCATATACTGACTGGAGCAGTTCAAGTTAAACATCTGCCACTTCTGGAGTAGCTCAGGATGTTTGTCTCTATATGTAGGCATTTTCAAAATATGCAGACCTCTAGGAATTATTTTATAGTTTATGTACACTTGAAGACCAATCATTGCCATTGCAGTTTCTTAAATTGCTGCATCTTAGTTTCAAAATTATTCATATCCAGTCATAACCAATTGTGCACTTACATTAGAATTCACACTGTCTTCCGATGGCTCTCTTGTAACCCCATGTATTAGAGGGTTCTGTTTAATACCTAAAAGCTCTCATATATCTTTGTAGGCATGCTGTTCTGCAGTGTTCATAGATGGAGTGCTAGTAACTGATATAACATGTTCGTGGCCGAATTCAACTAGAGAAAGCAACAATCAAAAAATAAATACACCTCAAGATAATCCGGTATCACGTATACCAGTACAACAGACTTTTATTAAAACACTGTTAAAAGGCAGGTTACAGTTTTGCTAAGAAATAGCTTCTTCAGGCCAACATCAACAGAAAGTTAAAAACTTATTTTTATAATCATTACAACTATCATGTGATCATCATTTAATTATTTAAAACAATCATGTGAACATTGCATATTCAGAGATTTAAAGAAATACCTATTTAATCTTGTTCTTAAGGGCCTTTAAAATGGCTTTGATAGTAGTAAACATTCTGGAATTACTTCCTTTATGGCAAAATGGTTAATGTAATTACCTTGCAGACAAAAGGAGCAGGGTTTGATTCTCACATGGGGTAATTGGCTAGGATTAAAATGGCCCACAAGGGCAGTTAGCCTAGTACTAATCCATGAACCTAAGCCAACTTTACCCCTCTCTCCCCCCAAAGGACCAATTTCAATATCGGAAGAATGCCAGGCACACAGCATTACTGGAGCACAGGTTAAAGCTTCATTGTCCAAGGCCAAGAATAGAGCTTCCATGGGACAAAACAATATCTCTGGCTGTGTTCTACATGAATTATAAAGTGAACTGGCACCACATCTATGTGTCTTGTTCACTCACAGCCTCACCTCAGGCTTTGTCCCTACCAAATGGTGCACTGCTACAGTCATCCCTCTCCATAAAGGAGGAGCAACTACAGACCCTGGAAATTATCACCCCATTAGCCTGATGAGTCTGATATGTAAGGCTATGGAGAACATCATCATGGACTTGATTAACAAGGATACAGGGAATCTCCAAACTCTAGATCCCATGCAATTTGGTTTTGTGAAAGGTAGATCATGCCTGCTCAATCTGATTGACTTCTTTGAGTCAGTCACCAAAGCTGTGAATGAAGGTAAGGCAGTTCATACAGCCTACCTTGATCTGGCCAAGGCCTTTGATACAATTCCTCACTCAGGAATTATTGATAAACTCACCAAACTAGGCATCAACCCCTATATCATTAGGTGGGTTGCAAATTGTCTCACAGATAGAACCCACAGTGTGAAAGTAGCAGACTCCAAGTCAGACTGATGACCAGTCACGAGTGGAGTCCCACAGGGATCGGTCCTGGGTCCACTCCTGTTTGGCATCTACTTCTCAGAAGTCCAGGCCAACATGGAGGGACTCTGGCTGACCAAGTTCACAGACGACTGCAAGCTGGGAGCCGTTATTAACTCCCTAAATGATGCAGACATTCTACAGAAAGGCCTCAGTGAGACCAATTACTGGTGTCAAAACCATGCCCTTAAGCTTAATGCCAAAAAATCCATCATCATCCCCTTTTGGAAAAACTCATTTCCCACTAGTTACCACATTGATGGGAGCCCACTGACCACTGAAGGTGTTATAAGAGATCTGGGGACACAGGTTGACAGCAACCTGTCCTTCGACCACCACATTGCCACTGTGGTCAGAAAGTCCTTCTATGTGGCACATCTCATTACCAAGGGTTTTGCATCCAGGAAGGAAGAGGTCATCATTTCTCTCTACTCTTCCCTCATTAGACCAATCATAGAGTATAATGCTCCATTTGGCAGGTACTTCACTACACACCTGCAACAGCTGGAAAGGCCACAAATGTACCTCATGAAGAGGATCCTAGGCCTTAAACACACATCCCACATGAACAGACTCAAAAAAATCCAGCTATTCTCTGTCTCATATCGTCTATTAAGAAGCGATCTCTGCTTGACTTACAAAGCCATGTCTGACCCAGCTCTGTTAGAAATGCTATATCTAAAGAAATCCCAATCCCTCCGCACCACACACTCCAGAGACCTCAACCTCATTACCACAATCAACAGAACATGCTGGAGGGACAGGTTCTTAACTCAGAGACTGCCCATGCTCTGGAATAGACTTCCCATACATGTCAAGCAGAGCACCTCACTGGCCCTCTTCAAGAGAAATCTTGATGAGTGGATGGGAAATAGAAAGTTTACCCCAGGGATCACTCCAGTGGCTCTAATTAACAGAGGCACTGGAAACTAACGTCGGTGGGCACAATGCCAGAGCACTTCTTTGGGCTAGGCTTGTAAAGGCTCCAGGGCCATTAGCCTAGTACACACCTATGAACCTATAAATTACTCACTCAAACCGAGATACAAATTTTTATTTTGCATGTTATCCCCCTCAAAAATCAGGGGGGTGAGATATATAGAATGACACTGATAGAGAGGAGAATCATTGAATAGCCAGATTTAGAGCACAAATGTGTCTGTATTAAATGTATCAAACAGTATATGTCGGAAACACAATCTAGAAGCAGGGCAGATTTTGGCATGGGTCTGCTAAAGGAGATCCTGCAACCAAGTACTTCTTAGGATTCATCCCAAATGCTATGATTTACTGTTACAGTGACCTTCAACTAACAAGACAAGAAAGTACAGGTCCGTATGTTAATTACTATAGTAGTAGATTTTATTAGAATGATCACTCTAACAGACTTGCACATAGTGATTGTTGTGGTTATTATGATGTTTGGATGAAGTATGTGTACGTGTTATTACATTTTTTTGCTTTAAAACATTTCTACTCTTACCACTGTACATTGGCCTATTATAAGCACATTTCCTTGCAGGGCATACAGGTTCAAAGAAACTAAGAAAGTACAAGACAGTGTTGCATATATAATAGAGCCTCACAATGAGTGTCAGCATCTTTGCAGGTATGAGAACACCATTTGTCCATGCAGGGAGAAAGGCACTATGAGGAAAAATATGGTTAGGGCACAAAAACATAATGTGCATAAACCCAAATATTAGGATTTAGTGTTAGAGAGACCATACTTGAAGACCTACTCATAGGTTCATAGGTTCATAGGTAAGCACATGGCTATTGGCCCTAGGACCTATATAAGCCTAGGCAAAAGAGGTTCCCTGGCTTTTGCCACCCAAGAAAATTATTTTCCTGTGCCTCTGTTGAGCAGAGCCACAGAAGTGATCCTCTTAATGAGGTATTTCTGTGGCCGTTCTAGTTGCTGTAGATGTCTTGTGAGGTACATGCCAAATGGGGCATTGTACTCTATAATGGGTCTGATGAGGGATGAGTAGAAAGGAATGATGACCTCTCTTTTTCTGGAGAAGAACCCCTTTGTGATGAGATGTGCCACGTAGAAGGATTTCCTGACTACTGTGGTGACATGATTATCAAAGGAGAGACTACTGTCCACCTGTGTCCCAAGGTCTCTTATCACACTTTCAGTGTTTAATAGGCTACTGCCTATGTAGTAGTTCATGGGTACGGTGTTTTTCCCAAAGGGGATGACAATGCACTTCTTGGCACTGAGCTTTACTTTGACACCAAGCATCAGTCTCAGTGAGGCCTCTTTATAGAATGTCCACATCCTTAGGCAAATCTATTATAGCTCATAGTTTGCAGTTGTCTGTAAACTTCATTAGCCAGAGACCAGCTGTATTAGTCTGAGAAGTAGATAGCAAATAGAAGAGGACTGAGGACCGAACCCTTTGGTACTGTGCTTGTCACTGGCCTGAAGTTGGATTTGGAGTCAGCTACTTTCACTCTGTGGATCCTGTCAGTGAGCCAGTTGGCCACCCATCTTGTGACATAAGGATTTATGCCCCATCTAGGGAGTTCATCTACAATACCAGAGTGGGAGATGGTGTTGAAAGCCTTGGCAAGGTGAAGATAGGCTGTGTGCACCACCATACCCTCATCTATGGCTCTGGTGACTGCTTCAAAGAAGTCAATCAGGTTTAGGAGGCATGATCTACCTTTTACAAACCCAAACTGAGTGGAGTCTAGAGTTTGGAGGTTACTTATGTCTTTGCTTATAAGCTCCAGGATGATGCATTCCATGGCCTTGCAAACCAGGCTCATCAGGCTAATGGGGCGGTAGTTCCCAGGGTCAGTGGTGACAACCCCTTTGTGGAGTGGGATATCCGTCACTGTGTGCCATTCCATAGGCACAAAGCCTGAAGTGAGGCTATGATTGAACATGGTACTTAGGTGGGGTTCTAGTTCATTCTGTAGTTCATGTAGAATGCAGCCCGGGATGTTGTCTGGTCCCATGGATGCGGTGTTCTTGGCTTTGGAAAGCGCAGTCTTTACTTGTGATTTCGTGATTACAGGGGCATTGCATTCTTCCAGTATAGATAAGGGGCCCTTTGGGAGGTGGGGGGGGGTGAAGTTTTCACTGAACCTATCTGCCAGGATGTTGGCAATATCAGTTGGTTCTGTATATTAAGTGCCATTGTACTGTAGCTCAGAGCAGATCTGAGTGTTGCCATTGAGATTCTTGAGATAGCTGTAGAATGCTTTGTGGTTGTGCTTAGAATCCATGACAATTTTATTTTCATAACTAGCTTTGGAGGATTTTATGAGGGATCTCAGCTTCTTACTGAGACTGACCAGGGAGTTCCTGCAATCATGGGATTTTACTCTTTTTTGCAACAGTTTCTTCCTTCTATTGTACAGTTTGTTTATGTCAGGGGACCACCAGATTGGCTTCCTTTTTTTGGAGGATAGCATCTTGGTTCTGTTGGGGATGGCATGGTCCATGCACTCGTGTATGTGCTTATACAGTGCATTTGTATATGATTCAGCAGTTGTGCCTCTATTTTCCATCTGTATGGATGTCGTGAAGTTAGCCACTTCTGTCTTAAGAAGCAACAAGTTGGCTTTGGAGAAGTTTTTTACAGTGGTTTCCTTAATGGGGCGTGGGGGTGGGATATGGATGTCTAGGGTGATTAGCTTGTGGTCGGATCTGAAAAGCGAGGAGTTGATCTCTGGCATGGAAAATCTGTTACCCATACTGGTAATGACCAGGTCCAGGATGTTGCTGCCCCTGGTGGGGGTATGGACAAGCTGATCCAGGGCATTGGAATTGATGAATTCCAGAAAACATTGAGCAAATGAGTTAGTACATGAGTAGTTTTCCCAGTTGATGGTGGGGTAATTGAAATCTCCCAATATTAGGGTATTGGGCTGTACCTTAATATTATGTTAAGTACCTTAAACGGCTTTACATGCTACTCATTGCTGATATTCCACTCCATTTCAAAAACAAAATCTCTGTGCTTCACAGAATTTTGAGATGCCACACTGCAAAAGCAATGGCAATAGACAGAGGGACTAGGAATGGAAACACAGAAGGAAGTCCTTTACTGACACCAGAAGGACAGCAAAAAGGCATGACATCAAGAAGTGACATATTCTGTTTCTTTCAAACGGCTCCACAAGAACAAGCAACCTCCTCGATACAGTCCAGCCCCCTATGTGATATAAAACATTAAAGGGTCCATGATTATTATCCCTGAAAAGACACTACTCCTTTCTGATGTAATTTAATGAAAATGTAATAAATCTAAGGGCACTGGCCTACAGCAAAGTGACAATAAAAATACGTCAGCATAAATCTTCCACAAAAAGGAGAGACACCAGTGCAACTAAGACACTCCACCACAATGATAAAAACTTGCTTATCTCACTGTTTCCTTATAGTAAGATGAAATTTAATTTTTTTCTTTTATTTTAGGTTTTAGCCTTCTGGATATTTTGAATCATTGGGGACTTATTTCTGTTAAACAAGAAAGAAAAAATGTCTTCATTTTGTTTGTCAGATTGTAGCGAATTGCTCCTCAAACTTACTTTCTAAAAAACGTTTGTTGAAATTTAGATTATTCATTTTCATAGGATTTTTTCTTATGTTATTTCAGAAAGAAGGGTGATGTGGTGAAACCCATTTAAAGAAATGTGGGTTCACATAGATGCCCATAGCTGGTAGGCTGTTACGTGGGTTTTCTAATCTTTGCAAAATTACTATAACAATGAAGGTTTCACCGACTCATCTATAGATCGTTAGGCCTGCAGCAGAGCCAGCACTCTATTCCTGAACACCAATTCACCGAGCCACCAGTATCACCATGGATTTTGGCCAAAAAACAGTAAAGTAATTTGACTGATTCACACTATGAGTGTTGAAAACTAACATGCACAGGTTCACCGGCACTATAACAAACTTAAGGCCTAACGGCTTGATATCTTGATGCTTACTGTCCTAAGGTGAAGCTCAGATGTACTCCATATAGAAAAATATGAAAATAAGGCATTGCTTCGAAGGCACAATATTGTTCCAGATATGAGCGAGACACTGTTACATTTGTCATATTTTAATATTACTTTTAAAGGATATTTTAAAGTTGATTGCCCGATGTTCATGTACTGGTCCTCTGACTGGTATGATTCAAAGAGTCTTAAAGAAAACAGAATAATTTATGGCCCAGACCCCAGTATATAAAACATAGATTCCCTTCAGGAGCCAATATGGAATCAAGAAGAACAAACACTGAATTTTTTCTGGGTAAAGCAAGTTGTCAAATCCATCCCATCCTCTTAGTGGGAAACATTTGACCCTCTCCAGCTGAATTATTTGTTTGGTTAACAGACTGCTGAAGGCTGCATTATACTCAATGACTGGCCAAAGAAATGAAACATACAGTGGAATGTTGACCTCCTCAGAGTGGATAATAATTCCTCTGAGTATATTATTGGTCTCAGTGCTGGAATTTCCTCATCACCATGGTATCCTGTTCATTAAAAGAGAATTATTATCCATAAATACCCCTAGCTCGCTAATGAGAAACTGCCATACATTGTTCTCTGTCAGTACAGTTACTGAGCATGACCACATGATTTTCAAAAGTTGCTATGCTGTTTTTGTTAACAGTGAATGCTGAGACAATATTTTTTGCAGCAGGTATAGCTTATGTCCAACGCATTCTGGAGAACAGTTGCAATTGATGTGAGAGACAGCCATTCTACCTTGTTTGTATTCAACAACAAATTTAGCAAGCCAGATGCTATTGTCAGCACATGCACTGAAAGAAAGATGCCATGGACAAATAGACCAAAAACTAAGCCTTGTGGAATACTTCTTGTAACTTTGACCATGACATTAGCTTATCTTCCACATTTAACAGTTGGGTTTTGCTGGAAATCCATTCATCAGTCGAGTGGAAAAAAATGTGCTCTGTCCTCTCAATGTCTGATCAAGAGAGTTGCTCGGAATAACACTGTAGTTAAATGGAGACTATAGGAGTCAAACCTAGGACTATAGGATGAACTTTGTTAACAGCTCACAGCCACAATCATTTGTGCTAAACTGGCATTTAAGCCCACTTAGAGATTATATAACCTCCTCAGAAAAAGATAACCATATTTAGTACAGTTGACCATCCTTTAACAAATTTGTACTAGATTAGATTAACAGAAGATTACAAACATCCCACTGAACAAATTTTATGACAAATCCCATTGGTGAAACTGATTTGCAATTCCTAGGGTCAGCATTGATCCTCTGTTGTGCATACAGACCAGTGTACTGCCGTAGTTTGGAGACCCATTCCTTACAGAGGCTTTTATCGAATAAAACGTGAAGGGAATTCATTACAGTATATTACTTCCAGGGATATTATCCTGCTCAGTGGAAGCAGTGTTCTTTTTGCCCAAGGTGGTTTCAGTTTCATCAGGAAATATGGTTGTAGGCTTACATCTAAGTCTAATATAATAGTGCTTTACTTCTTGGGTTTCTGAAATGGAAACTGTACTTCTCCATGAGGACATTGTTGATGTCTTGAAGTTCAGAAGTCATTGCATTATTGATTTCCTGGAGGCTACACTCATGAACATTACTTCTAAGATTCATTATGCAATTATAGCATGATGCTATTTTATTCCATTTTATTGAATAGCTCATCCTAGTATAAAGCTCTGTTTGAGTGAAATATCCTTACTGGTACTTTCTGTCTTATTTTCATTTTTGAGTTTGGGATCTTCTATTAGTTATTTATAGTCTCTTTGTCCTATTGCGTTGTTTACCTAGCATTTAGTTCCACCACAAAGGCTTATTCTTAAATCTCCTACTGCGTTTAATGGGACATGGTTTACAATGCAGCTTTCCTGGAACTTATTGAGTTTACTGAAACTGTCAGTGACTACATCATTGTAGGCATTGAGGGTTTGATCACACAGTCAGTAAGGACACCATTCATTTTAGAATCATCACCACCATAGAAATCTCTAAATGTGGAAACATAATGCATGGCATTAAGTTTGGTTTTAATGGAAAGCTGCACTAAATTGTGGTCTTATATAGCAAGACAAGTCATAATGACAGAGGCTGAGATGACCAATGGAATGTTGTTAAAAATACTACCCCAGAATATTTCCACTAGCTTGATTTTTCACCACTTACTCTAGGAAACTGACACTAGTGAAGACAAGGAGGCAATGTGTACATTTATTAATACAATTGTAATTGTAAACTCAGTTTCAAAGTGGTTGAAATCACCTATAATTAGTGACCATGACAAAATCACATGTTCATTTTTTACACCATTAAGTGGCTAGCTACCACAAAGGCTGTGTGGCACTGTAAACAGATTCCGAACAGAAACTTCAGCAAATGATAAGGAGATGGAATGCAAAATTGAAGGCATGTGGGATAAAGCTGAGTTCAGACAAAATGTAATGTCAGCAAATGGAGGAAACTGGAAGAAGCTGATGACTGAAATAGAAGGGAAATAGTGGAACAGGTTAACAGCTTCAAGTATTTGGGAAGGATGGTTGGAGAGAACAGACGTCTGAATGCGGAGAGCAAAGATAGACTCAGAGGGGCTGCAATCAAATGGCACATAGTGTCCGGGGTAAGGTGTGACAGAAGAATGCCAAAGAAGCTGAAAAATAAGGTGCACAACACAGTGGTGATACCCAGGAGTGGCTCGCGTTATTGGGATGCAGGTCTGCAGCCCCCCCCCAGCTGTAAAAAAGAAAGAAAAATTAAAAACAAAAAAAAAATAACTAAAACAACAAACGTGAGTACCGGAACTCGCACATGTACACTTGCGGCATTTCCCCGAGTCCAGACTGCTACTGAACTAGTCCAGAGCATGTGCACAGAATCCAGACTGCTGGTGAGACAGTCCAGATTAGGAAGACAGCCTGCAACAGCAAAGATCCCAGAAGTCTATACAGTTAGAACTGCATAGACTGGAAGGGGATCAGACTACAACATCTGCAGGCTGGGTAGGAGCTTGCTCCTCTCACAGGCTTTCTAGTGCAGATGGACAGCTCTCACAGGCTTTCTAATGGACATGGATGACTTTTGAAGCAGGAATTGTGTTCTGACAGACTTGAAGTAGTCGGTTAGGGTGTGTGGAATGCCCCAGTTAAATATACCTGGTGGCTAGAGAGTACTCGGGAATATCCCTGGTGGCTAGACTCAAACATTGTACCTTGGGAGCAGGTAGCAAGAGCTTGAATTCCCTACCCACCACTACTTGTGAAATTTTTATTGTGTTCTGTTCCTCATAAAATCTATGGTTTTCTGGATTTTTAATTCACTAAATAATGACAGGCATTTGAATTTCAGACTTCATATTCTTCAGAAAGTACATAGTAATACAAAACCTGTTGATAAGTTGATACTAGGCTAACTGCCTTTGTGAGTCACTGCAAGCCTAGCTAATTATCCCTTGTGAGACTCAAACCTTGCACCTTGTGTTTGCAAGGAAAACACCTTAACCATTAGGCCACCCTCCTAATCTTCCATAAACAAATTTGTTCTAGCAATTTTCTGTTTATAAAATCAATATCTGAAATTTGTCCCTATTTTTGGGGCTGTATTCCCCCATTATTGGGTGTGTCCAGGTTTTTTGTGCTAAGAGGTTGAGAGCTATGGTGAGAACTGAATTCACTGAATATGTTTGGGGGCTGTATTCCTCCGTTATTGGCTTTGTCTAGGTGTTTTGTGCTAAGAGGTTGAGAGCCATGTAAGAACTGAATTCACTAAATGATAGCCATTTAAGTTTCAGTCTACCTGTCTTTCAAGAAACAGCTGATTTAGCATAGTGGTATGTTGCTCTGCCTGTAGTGCACAGGCTCCTGAGTTTAAGACTTGGCTGTGAAATGCATGGTGATAACACAGCATTTTACTCTAGCAACTTTCCAAGATTATACAAACAATGTTTAAAATGTGTCCATAGTTTTTGGGCTTTTGCCTCCCCCCCCAGTAAATTTTGGCTTTTTCCAGATTTCTTGTGCTTCAAAGTTGAGAGATACAGTTGAGTGTTGAGTGGATTTTACAAGGAGCTGAGAGTTTGAAGAGACATTTAGAGCTGCTTATGCTAAGTCTGTTAATAGCACAACAGGTAGTATACTTGCATTTGATGCAGAAGGCTGTGGGTTCTACTCCCACAGTATATAGATGCATTGCTGATACAGTACTGTGTTGTACTTTTAAAGGGGGTTGATGCTGCAATCTTGAGAATGTCATCACTGGTGGAGACACCTAGTAACAATGAACCTGTTATCAGTTTGCCATCCATTCTATATTGCAATATTACTAACTTATCATTTAATGTAACATAGGCAATTTATTCCTCAAGGGCAGCAGGCACTTTATTTGTAGATGAAACAATGAAATATAAAATTGTTTGCTAGCAGCAACCTCTTCATTAGTTACAGATGTCTTTAATGTGGAATTATTTAGATGACTTTTACTTCTGCAGAGATTGTCCATATTTCCTGATACTGGTGGATTGTAGAAGTTTGAGTAGACTTTTATGATGAAAATGTTCTGAATTGGGCAGTTTTGTCATTATTGGTGAATGCATTTTGTTTTATTGTTTACTGGAAAAAATGTTCAAAACAATACATTTAAAATGCCCTCTAACAACTGTACTGTATTATACAAGGAATATAATTTAATACAATCAGGAAGGTGTAGCAAAGAACACGTGTATGTTTCCTGTGCAAGGGGCCTATGATTTGAAAACAGCCCAAAGTTAATCTTTATCTGCCACTGGACAGATGTATTTTATTTGAATGTGAATTTCAATGCTGTTTCAATGAATGTGAGTTTCAAGGGCAGAGAAGTTTTAATGCTAAGTCTGTTTTCATTGTGAGACTGTATTGCTTTGTTTAGCAGATAGCTGCAGGGGGGAGGCCCCATTTGACTATGATTTTGTGAGGGGGGAAGTGTGGCAAACTCAGATAGCCCCTCCCGGCTGAACTATACCACTTAAACTGCCCAGATTTGTGCAGAATGAATAGATTTTTCCTTCGTACTTTTGGTTTGGTGGTGAAGCGGTTAGTGTTGCCGCCTCACAGCAAGAGGTTCTCCAGTTCGATCCTCGGCTGGGATGCCTTCTGTGTGGAGTCTGCATGTCCTCCCTGTGGTCACATGGGTTTTCTCCAGGTGCTCCGGTTTCATCCCAAAGGCATGCTGTAGGTGGATTGGACACTCTAAATTGGCCCTAGGCATGAATGCGTGCATGTGTGTGTCTTCTGTGGAAGGTTAGGTGCCAGGCTGG
Organism: Protopterus annectens; assembly: GCF_019279795.1. Lineage (NCBI taxonomy): Eukaryota > Metazoa > Chordata > Ceratodontiformes > Protopteridae > Protopterus > Protopterus annectens. Next base: position 1,577,211,230 of record NC_056726.1, on the reverse strand, counting down.
CAACTTGACACCGTAAAACTCCACTGCCAATCGTGAGAGGACAGGTGATCCACTGTGGTGACCCCTAACTGGGAAAAAGAAGAAGAAGAAGCTTTTTGGTTTGTTCCTCATAAAATGTATGGCTTTTTGGCAAATCATCTAGGAATGAAGTCACTAAATAATGACAGGCACTGAGTTTCAGGCTTCATACTCTTCAGAAAAATGCATGCTAAAGCAAGACTTGTTATTCTGTCAACTGTCTAAGTTTATACAAGAGCATTTTTTAGTACTGTTTGTAAGTTCCCCCAGTATATTTGGCCTTGTCCAGATTTCCTACATTAAGAGGTTGAGAGGTATGTGCAAATAAATTGCTTTATAGAATTAGGTATATCTAAACCTCTCAGCTGTCCCCAGTTTTGGCTCAAAATGTTGCTCTCCCCTAATAATCCCTCCGCAAAATGGCAAATTTGGAAGAAAACCTAGAGAATTTACAATTAATAAATAATTGCTATGATCAGAGTTATAGATTACTTTTAATTTTAGAAATGCATATAGATTCTCTTATTTTGTTAGCTGCTCAAATTAACAGTACTGATATTAAAAAGGTGTCCCTTCTTTGGCAGGTTCCCAGCTGTATTGCGTGGTTATTTTATATTTTTGTATCACATTTTTGGTCTCTTTTTCATAAAATTGTAGTTTTCTGGCAAGTTAGTGGAAAATCATTAAAGATTGAAGCTAAAAAATAATGACAGACATTTGAGTTTCAGATTTCATACCCTTCAGAAAATTCATACTAATGCAAGACCTACTATTTTATTATCTTTCTACGTTTATAAGAGCAATATTTAAAAATTGTCCTTATTTTTGGGCCTTTGTCCCACTTCTATTTATGGCTTTGTCCAGATTTCTTGCACTGAGGCTGAGAGGTATGACAAATGTGTCAGGCCAGCACTGTCAGCCAGAGATATTTCAAATTGCAACATACTTATTGCACCCCACTCCCCCATGTAGTCACTCTGGATGTGTCCAAGCAAGGCAAGGAGCAGTTATGTAGTGTAAGTGTGCAGAGTATGCCCCCATCCAAGGTTGACACACGTACTACAGTGTCTTTTCATCTGTCCTTGATTTTGCAGAATGTTCTGGTTTTCTGTCATGTTTTTATACTGTTGATTTATGCTTCTTCTTATTCAGAAAATGCATGTTGTTGCAGTACCTGTTGGTGTGTGTTTCAGTAGCAATGCTTTAATGACCATCAGGTAAGCTTGTCTGAGACTGTAAGATGCAAGTAAGCTTTAATAAGCATACTGTTAAAGAATTACCAACATTGAAAGCCTTTTTGTTGTTGCCATGCAGAGAATATTCAGATAACTGGATAGCGTATAAGCCTTAGGTATTGAAATGCATATGACAGTATTTGTAATAAAGGACAGGATTACAGTATTTTCAGAAGCTCATTACATTTGTTGGAGACTTGCAGTCATCTTTGCAGGCTTTAACCGTAAACTAAACAGAATGACAATCTATCATGTGTGGTCCAAAACCTGTGCAAGAATCCTTTAAGCAATTTATTTTGAGCTTGTTTCTTGTTTGCTGTTCATTTTTTACTTTGATCATGTTTTCCCCATGAAAAAAGTAGACAGTTGTTGCCAAGCTCAGGCAGCGGGTCTTTTTTGGATAAGAAACATTTTTACAAGTGGGGGTATCACAGAGATTTCTACTTTCAGCATGTTACTTGGTACTTAAAGAAAGCTGAATATAAATTATAATTAGAACTGCAGTGCAAGGAGAAGTGGTTTGAGTTGAGTGCTTCTTGTTTTTTTTATACTTGTTTTTGACTGTCATTCCAGTAATGTATTTAAAAAGTAATTTAGTTTTTCATGCCTCACAACCTTTTTGTTTCCATGTAGATATTAAGTAAGCTGTTATATAGCCAATGCATTGAAATATTTTTTTTTCTTCTACACTTCATTTTGTCTTGATTGGACTCTCATAATGACAGTTTGGCACCCAGGGCAGCGTATTTAATTAAAATCCCAGTTTTTGTGGTTTTGAGCATAGCTCCACTCCTTTCTAGTTGGGCACACCCCTTCCCATTGGCCCCACCCATTCAGCTGTCTCCTGCAGCCCCCTTTTGATTTGAAGTCACCATCCACCACTGATGAGACCAGTACTACTGTATGTTACATAAACCTGGGCAGAGCTGTCAAGAAAGCTACATGTGACAGAGATGAAATGCCTGAGATGAGAGGCAGGATACACACTGCAGGACAGACATAAGAATAATGATATTAGAGTAGAAATTAAAGTAGCTCCGGTTGCAGAGATGGTCACAGAGAACAGATTAGAGTGGTTTGGGCATATGTGCAGTAAAACAGAAGATGATTTGGCAAAGAAGATTTGGTAGAGACAGGAAGAAGGTATGGGGAAATGAGGACATCCAAGAAAAGGATGGATGGATTCTGTGACAGAAGACCTGAGACAGTCAGGCATGACTGTCAATGAAGGTAGGAGGGTGGCACTTGATCAAGGGAGAGAGCAACAGTTGATACGACCCATGTAGAAAATGAGAAGTGGATTGATGATGATGATGATGACATCACCTATAATGACTGTATTATTTTCATTGCTAGTTCCTCTAAGTCAGTGAGGTATTTTTCCATGTTCTTTTAGATTTATAGAGGACTGCAGTAACCGCCACTTGCATAGTAAGTTGCATTGCTGATACTTAAAAGGCTTCTTATTGCCTTTTATTCACAGTTTGTGCTGAGTGACGTTGCACTAACACTGTTATGGATGTAGATGGGCACACACCTACCAGGCCATTAGTGTCTAGTGGAAGCCGTTACACAGTGGAATTTCAAATATGCATGATGGGGTCCTTAAAACAGGTTTCGGTGCAGATCCCCACATCTGACAAAGTTAGGAAAGCCTCAGGATAGCATATCTTCATGTTTGGATTTTCAGCATTAAGGAGAGGTTTTACTGCTTCTTTATCCTGATTAGGTGATCATTTGAAATAGGCACTAGGGGTGCTTAATTTCTTAGGCAAGATAGGCAAGGTGCATGCCCCATGATGGGGCAGGGTGAAGATTTTCATCTGAGACGTGAAATAGTAAACCACATATCTCCCTTTTTGTGGATATACTCCAAGTCCCTCTTAACAGTACCAGCTATAAAACTGGTGATTAAACCCAATGATCTTTTCCTTAACTGATGCCATCTTAAATGAGGACAGGAAATCACTCAATATGTAAATCTGTCATATGTGCATCTGCCTCAGAGTACAACTTCCCGCATCATTCAGCTCCTTGTAAGCAAATCTACTGCACTAAGATAAGTAGGCCTGGACAGAACTTTTCAATAACTTTAAAATGAATACAACCTTTTCACAGTTGACAAACTGCCCAGTAACTCTGTCCAGTGGCTCCATGCAGTGTCTCGAACAGTATAGCTCTGCCATTCTTTGCATCAATATTTTGGGAATATTGATCCATATTAATCCATATTGATCCATATTGAATGACATAGTGCTGCAACGGTAGTGTTGTCTCCTCACAGCAAGAGGTTATCTGGTTCGATTCTCAGCTGGGATGCCTTCTGTGTGGAGTCTGCATGTCCTCCCTGCGCTCATGTGGGTTTCCTCCAGGTGTTCTGGTTTCCTCCCAAGTTACAAAGACATGCATCTGGAGCATTTCTCCCCAGGCCTCCACTGAAAATTGGCTTTGTTCCAAGTTGGACTTTCCCAGTAAACAAATGTTAAATAAAAATAATAAATAAATATTTGCACAAATCATATTTAACAAGTCATACAGACTGCAGCTCCAAATAGAGAGTCTAACCAGATGGGAGGGATTAATCCACGGCCGACATCTGTTACTCCATTGGCTAGTAGTGTTGTCCCCTACCAGTCAGAACAACACTTCCATATACGAGACTCCTATGGCAGAGGGTTCTCTGTTACAGAATCCCCCAATACGGACAGGGGATACATCCTCACAGAATTTAATGAGTTCTAATGTGAACAGTGACTTAGTGGTAAGACCGAAGACAACAGTTACAACTGTTCAGCTGTTTTTTTCACTTCCATTACCCATCAGGGTGAAGTGCAAACAGTCCACAGGCTCACCTGACAATTGAGGGAGAATGAAATGGAGGCCGGAGGGTCAAGGAAACAGCAATACAATAAAGAAGATATGGGCAACAGCAGAAATGACTTAATATGGAATATATCATGTAGGTATCTCACTCCATTTGAACATACTGTACTTAACAAGGGACTATCTTTTATCCCTGCCACATCAGCGAATGTAGTTGATACCCTGATTGACTTTAAATTAACATTAAGGAATATTCAGTTAAAATTGATGTTTAATGGCCAACAAAAGGCTGATAATACTGAACGAATTTGGAGGGACACTGTTTCCAGAAAACCGAGCATGCTCAACCCACAATTTAATTCTATATTAGATATATTTTATAAGGTATGTGAATCTGAGTTTTGAGTATTTTGATCAAACTGTGCACAAACACTATGAGAAGAGGTTTGAAAACCTGACTGCTGATGAAAAATCAGCTCTAAGTACACTTGAGACTGATACCACCATAGTCATAAGGCCTTCAGATAAGGGAGGCCTGATAGTGATTTGGACACTGACTTTTATTTTGAATCTATGTCTGAGATGTTGCAGGATATTTTTGTGCATAAACAGATCTGTTTATCAGAAACGGATGGCATTAATGAAAGCATTATGAATATTTTGATGCAACATGTTATGAATGATATGTTAACTGAGGAGCTATTTAGTTATTTTGTAGTGGAGAAACCCTTGATTCCAACTATGTAAGGACTCCCTAAAGTCCATAAGAATCTTCAGAAACCCCGTTTTAGACTAATTGTCGCAGGTGGGGGATGGCTAACCGAGCCATTATCTATCTATGTGGGGAAGCAACTAAAACCAGTGTTAGAACAATATGAATATATTTTAAGTGATACTAAAGAAATGTTACAGGATTTATACTGTTTCATTGATGGATATGGCAAAGTTGAGAATGGGGTTTTGATGGCAACTTATAATGTAACTTCACTATTTACAGTGATTCCTAACATGCAAGGCATAATGATGGTCAGAAGTTTTCTTAAACGTAATAGTTCCTATTCTGAAATGCATATAAATCTGATATGTGATCTGCTTGATATAATCTTGCATAATAATGTGTTTCTTTTTAATGGCATGTACTATCAACAAATGTTGGGTGTAGCTATGGGCACACCATGTGCCAATAGCTACGCCAACATGGTGATGGCTGAGTGGGAATTTCAAAACATGCTCACACATCCACTAGCATGTGAATATTTATTATTCTAAAGAAGGTTTGTTGATGACCTTTTTATCTTTTAGGCAGGTGATGGACAAAAACTACTTGAGTTAATTGATTATATGAACCATAGTAATGATTTTTTGAGGTTCACAGGAAAATATTCAAGTGATACAATTGAAGTTTTAGATATTCGGATTAGCATTGACGATGAAGGTCATTTTCATACAGATAGATACACTGAGGATTGTCATCATGCATCGTACCTTCATAGAACTAGTATACACCCCAGTTATATATTTAATAATATCTTGAAAGGTCAAGCAATGCATTGTTCCGGACTAACTGATAGGGAGACTAGATGGAATGAAGAATTTGCTAGAATGAGCAATGACTTTATCAGTAGAGGGTATCACGAATATGAGATCCACAAGACAGCAGTTAATGTCAAAGTCATGAGATGTGATAGATCTAGACCGTATTTTTCTAAACCTAAGATGCAAAATAATTTTCATAGAAAATCAGAGAATAAAGCTTCTTTTACTTTCGCCTATACTAGGGACAATGAGGCAATAAGAGGTATCCTACAAAGGAACTGGAAGATGCTTCAAACGGATACTCAGATAGCTCAGACTGTTGAGGAAAGACCACATGTGGTTTATAAGAACGCAAAAAATCTTAAACATAGGTTATATTACTAAAAGGCATCACTATATCCTGAGGCCCAACTTTCAGGGCAAGGGACCACTAGATGTGGTCAATGTAACTTCTGTGATTATATATATGAGGGGACAGACTTCAAGCATCCTGATACAGGTAGTGAATTTAATTTTCATAGCAATGCGAACTGTAATAGTAAGAACCTCATATATTTAGCCCGCTGTATGCACTGTAATTCATTTTACATTGGGAAAACCAACAGACATTTGCGAGAGTACATCAGGGACCACGTTTATTGTTTCAAAAAAGGGCATACATATAGTGCCACAGCGAAACATACTTTGGAATTAGGGAACACACACCAGTTTAAGTTTAATGCATTAGAACTAGTACCTGAGAGTAATAGGTTGGGTGACATTTCTAATGTCACTGAAAACAAGGAATTAAGATGGATTATTAAACTTAGATCCCATATAGGTAAGGGATTTAATGACCATGTAGCAGTTACTGCTAGACTGAGGATAGGAAGCTTAGGAAATGGCAAGATAGTTCATGTATTTTTTATTTCTTACCTGCCATATAACTAATGATTTTGTCTCTTTAAACAATTGAATGTGTTCTGATTGGTCTCTTTGAATGTTAGCATTATAAAAGGAAGTGATGTGTACAAATCTACTTTTTATGTTTATGCAGGGAGAAAAGCCCCCTACAAATTATATATACCAACTCCGAAATTGCTGTACATTGAAGAAAAGAGTACATTTCTCGATCCTCTCTTTACCTCAATCTCAATTCAAAAGCTTTAATTTTTCAAAAACTACATCATATGGTCTTAACCATATGAATTTTGAATTTCTGAAAATATGATCAGCTGATAATCTATATATTTTATATATATATATATATATATATATATATATATACATATACAGATCTATTTACACGATCATACTAAGTTACAACATTATATGCTTATGCTAATTGTAAAGAAAGGGAAAGCTTATTTCACCCATTTTAGATTATGTAGTGATAAATATGAATATTATAATAATCTCATCTCATCACCCATTTTAGATTATGTAGTGATAAATATGAATATTATAATAACTATCTCTTCTCCCCACCTCCATTCTACGGCACTCAACCCACTCACACAAACCTCACCTCTGTAGAGAGTGTCGCAAGCTCTCCAACTTTAACAACTCATTATTTAACTCCATACTGTCTAGTTTCGATTGGTCCATTCTTAGACACATTCCTCTCAATGACGCAGTCAACAAGTTCAACAGCATCTTTATAAAAAATGTCCAAGTAGCAACAACAATCCAAAACAAAACTAGTGCAAATAGCTACTGACTGGAGTCACAAAAACGCTGGAACGTAAAATAATACACTAGACTTCATCAGAACAAAAAGTAAATGAAATAATACCATTTAAATAGATGTGAATGCATATTAAATCCAATAAGATTCGTGTATTCGAATCCCAGCCCACTTCCTGATGCCATCACATCCTCTGATGAAGTCTAGTGTTACTAGATGAAAGCGCTAAACCTTCAATAAATACTGTGTATTATTTTACGTTCCAGCGTTTTTGTGACTCCGGTCAGTAGCTATTTCAACAGCATCTTTCTAAACACTCTGAACTCCCTTGCTCCCTCCAGAAAAATTAGAATCAAAACAAACTATGCTCCCTGGCTCTCTAAGGATACTCAATCACTTATGTATAAAAGAGATAACACCTGGAAAGCATAGCATAAAACTAAAGAACTCCCCTACTTAATAAATACAGAGAACTATGTAACTTAATGAAAAAACTAGTCAATAAAGACAAAAAATCCTACTATATTTCTGCTCAACTCCTTAACAAATCCAATCCCCGTAAATTTTGGTCTAACCTTAACAAAATCCTATCTCCTGGCTGCCCTGCTAACCCCTCACCATACCCTGACAACTCTCCCCTGGAAACTGCTACTCTCGTCAATAAACACTTTATTGGCACAATCCAAAACCTCACCCCACCCAACTCCAACATAACTACTACACCAATCCCACCTGACACTCATAAACAATACCTCTTTTCTTTTCAACATGTATCTACTTCATATATTAAATCACTTCTGCTGAAACTTAAACCATGCTCTCCCTTTACTGACAACCTCCCTCCTACATTTCTCAGACTTGCTACTGAATCCATAGCCTATTCTATATCTATTCTTATTAATAGATCTATCAAAGAAGCTGCTGCTCCTATCTTCTGGAAATCTTTCTTCACAATCCCCCTCCATAAAGGAGGCAACTCAGCTGATCCATCTAACTATTGTCCCATTGCCATTCTATCCCCCCTCTCTAAAATACTCAAGAAATGTATTCACTCACAGCTTCTAAACTATCTCCTTCAGCATAACCTTCTCACTCCCTCTCAACATGGATTCTGACCTAATCACAGCACATCAACAGCACTCCTATCTTTCACTCACACCATAGCTGAAGCTCTAGAAAACAATCAACTCATATCCTGTCTCTTCCTTGACCTTTCCAAAGCTTTTGACACTGTCTCTCACTCCATTCTGCTTACTAAACTTGCTAACCTCAATCTATCCTCTACTTCTCTTACTTGATTCTCTAGCTACCTCTCTAATAGGCAGCAATCAGTTAAGTGGCTCTCTTTCTGCTCTCCCTATATCTCAGTCCCAACTGGAGTTCCACAAGGCTCCATTGTGGACCCTCTTCTGTTTAACATCTTCACAAATGAGCTGTTCACATCTTGTACAAAATCTTCCCTCATCCAATACAGAGATGACTCAACACTCATATCTATCTCCAGCAATATCACTGAACTCCATACCCTCTCCCAACAGTCCTTCCTAGCCACTGAACAGTGGTTATCCGATAATCTACTGATTCTTAACCCTAAAAAGACCAAACTATTGCTTTTCCTTCCCCAATCTCTATCCCACCATAAATCTACTTTTAATATTACATCCTCTAATAACACAATTATTAAACATGAACTCCACACAAAACTCCTAGGTGTCATCATTGATGATGAACTTAAATTCAACCTACATCTACTACAATGTATACAAAAACACCAAAAACTTGGAATGCTATATCGCAACAGAAAATTGCTAACTTCTAATGCAAGACTCACCCTGGCTCAGGCTTACCTCCTTCCCTCTCTTCTCTATGCTGCCCCAGTCCTAACCAATATTTAATCCACAACCATGAACAAACTTCAACAAACCTATCACAAAATTGCTAGATTCATTACAAACTCTCCATATAATTCTCATCACTGCCATGCCCTTAACTCTCTACAATGGCTTGAATTCCCACAACTACTGCTGCTATCACAATTTCAAGTTATACACTTTCTGCTATACAGACCATCTTCCTGTCCAGCTCTCTCATCACTGGTCACCACTTATTCCCCTTCAAGGACACTCTGAACCTCTAACCAGCAATGTTTGACTGTCAGTCAACCAAAGTAAAATGCAGGCAAACTTCTTTATGAATGCTCTGTAGCCCTAGCCTGTAAAAAACTTCCCTTAAACATACGTTCCATTATACACCCTTCACACTTTAAAAAGGAGCCCAAGCTTCATCTACTAAATAACAAAACCTGCTTCTGCATTAATTTAACTTAATCCAGAACCCAGCTGGAGTTTTAGCTTCCTCACCGTTTGTACTTAGTAAACAATTTCTAGTTTATTAGCTGCCCAATGTATATAACTGAATGTTTTCTGAACTTTCGTGCTGTTATTGATCTTTTATCATTTGTAGATATGTCCCATTGTAAAATAGTAAACTATGTAATTGCTTTTCTTAATTGAAAAGTTTAGCTTTTCTTTTATCTACTGTTAATTTTACTGTATGAAACCTAAGCCTTTCTTCTCAGGTCTCCACTGAAAATGGGCCTTTGGCCCAGCCTGACCAACCCAGTTAACAAATGACAATAAATAAATAAATAAAACAACAGACTTTAACTGTGATTTAAGAGGCAAGCTTAAAAAGAAAGGAAATTATGCAAGAAAACTGTTAGAAGTTATAAGATGTGGTAAGTTAAAACTTTGGGACAAAAAAATCATAGAATTACAAAACAGATATGTATAGATCTGAAATAGATTATTTTATAGTATCAGAAGGTTTAGTGATAGGAGAAGGGGATGTAGCTGAAACAGGATTTTCTGATGATCTTGCAATATGGCTAGAGATAAAGGAAAACAAGGACTATATAAAAATGGGCAAAGGAAAAAAGGATAAAGTAGCAAGTATGGAATGAAGAAGGAAGGAGACTAGCAATACAGTTATGGAAAGATCATATTACTGTGAGAACATTTTATAAAAATCGGTCTGAATTGTGGGTGATATTTAAGGAAAATATTTCTTTTTACAGTGGTAATATGATGTGAGAAAAGAACAGAAAGAAAAATAAAAGAACATATAACAATGCATTGGAAGATTTAGAACACAATGATAGAAAGTCCTTTGACAAAGAAAATGAATTATATGAAAGAAATCAAGAAAAATACAAGAACTGTTACATAAGCAAATATATTTTTACAAGGAAAAAGAGAAGTATCACGTTACTTAAGCAGATTAGTAAAGGAAGATGGTAGTGTAATTAGAAAAATAAAAATATGAAACGAGAAACAGAAATAATTCAGGAAAATATTGTGAATAGTGTAGTACAACATGTACAACAATTTTTAAAGAAAAAAAGAAGGTAGTGAAAACTGGAAAGTAAAAAATTAACAGAAAAAGAGAATAAAGAGTTGGAAAAGAAGATTTCTTTTAATGAGCTAAAGTATTAGGACAAGTAATTATAGATTCAACTGCAGGACCATATGGAATAGTATAAAATGAAAAAAAAAAGTTTAAGGTATTGGCAAAAAATATTTTTAAAAATTTTGAATGGATGGCTAAATGATGGTTTTTATGTATAAAAAATTATGCAGTGGAATACTTAAATTCATATGGAAGAAGGAAGACAGAAGACAATTAAAAAAAACGGAGACTGATAGTATTGAATAATAATGATTATAAGATCTTTATGAAAATAATACAAAAGAGATTTGAAACTACAATGGAAAATGTTATGGAAGATAGTATATATAGTATAAAGGGGATGAGTTGTTGAGAATTATTAATGATAGAGAAATTGTTGATGATATTATGAACAGAAAAGAAGTGAAAACCATCACAGGAGACCTTAGTAAGGCATTTGACACAAATGAACATGGAATCTTGAGGGTAATAATGAAATAATATAATATAAATGAGAAAGTTAGGAAATTATGTATGTCAGCATATAGTATTAATAAAGTAAAAATACTTGTAAATGGCTGGTTAGGTCAAAAAGTACATATGAAGAGTGGTGTAAGACAGGGATGTCCAATGAGATGTAAAGTCTTTGCATTGGTTATGATTGTGATAGTATGTGAAATATATTACAAAATGAAGGAGGTGATTAATTATTAACACTTGAAGAGTTAAGAATTTCAATTATATTAACATATGCAGATGACATTATAATAATTGCAAAAACAAAATGTGGATAAAAGAAGTAATAATTTGCACAAATGAGTTCCTAGATGTGATAGGGATGACTTTCAATAAACAGAAAAGTGAAGGCTTAGGTAATACAACAAAAATTGTGGGTATATATTTTACAATGAATTAAATTTCTGTGTTAGGTATAAAATTTGGGAATAAAGATGTATGTAGAATTTAGTGAGTAAAAACAATAGAAGAAATTAAACAAATCAGTCTTTTCTGGAGAACATATCAATTAACATTCAGAAAAAAAGGCTTATTTGAAAAATTCTGTACTGACAAGAAAAACAGCATACTTAGCAAGCATATTTATATTGCCAACAGTATCTGAAAATAAATTATTGCAGATATCGTTTTCATTTATATGGGGTTCCAGTTTAAACCCAGTAAAAAAGAGGAGTTTTGTATATAAATAAAGAGGAAGGAGTTTAGACTTAATTAACCCAGTAGTATATGCTGCTTCATTAAATTTGTACAAAGTGTTAAAGTTGATAAATTAAATAGATGAGAGATTAGTAATAAAATTGTATAAGTATAATAAATTTGGGGGGTAGGGTAAAAGTAAAAAAAGAGTGTATAAATGAGGAAATAAAATATTATCAAGAAAAAATATTTTTGTGGAAAATAAAAATTGATCTTATAGAAAAAGATAGAAAAGTATGGGATACAAAAGTAATGATAAAATGTTACTATGTAAAACCATGGGAAAAATCTAACAGATAAAAAAAAATTAAACATATAAAAACAAGAAGCCAATGGTGGAATCAGAAAGTGGAATGTAATTTTTTTTCTGGAGACTATTAATAGATAAATTGCCAGTAAAATGAAATATGCCATATAAGATGAACAGTGATAGAATGTTTACATTATCAAAAAGAAGAAACTATGGAAAATGTGTTTTTGAAATGTAAAAGAGTAAAAAAGTTATGAGGAAAACTATGTAAAGAAGATTTTTTGAAGATATAATAAGTGGATAAAATAAATATGGATATCATTAAATATTGGTATTATAAGAATAGAAGTAAAGAATATGTTAAAAGAATAGATAAAAAGTTATTTTTATGTTATATGGGTTATATGCAATGAATGAATAAATGAAATTATGTTTAATGGTAAATAGATTTTTAGCAAAAATATTAAGTAAAATCAGATAATGGTTATGAAAAATGGAGTAGGAGTCTAACAGAGATGAAAATTTAGTATGATTGTGTAAACATATATACATATATATATATATATATATATATATATATATATATATATATACATATATTTACCATTTGTTGACCAGGAAATTCTGACTAGGGACACAGCCTATTTTCAGCGGAGGCCCGAGGAGAAATGTTCCTGGTGCATGTCTATGGAACGTGGGAGGAAACCAGAGCACCTGGAGGGAACCCATGTGAATGCAGGGAGGACATGCAAACTCCACACAGAAGGCACCCCAGTCAATAATCAAACCAGAGGACCTCTTGCTGTGAGGCAATAATGTTAACCGCTGCACCACTGCATTGTGTGTGTGTGTGTGTGTGTGTGTGTGTGTGTGTGTGTGTGTGTGTGTATATATATATATATATATATATATATATATATATATATATATATATATATATATATATATATATATATATATATATATATATACGGAACCACTACTAAACCCTGAAAACCCAAACTACGGATGCCCAAGATCCCGAGACCAAATACCCGAAACTCTAAAATACCGAAACATCAAAACCACGAAATTCAAACTACCGAAACTACACTCAACATATACCACACACATACACATACACACACCTTTCCCCAGAACACAAACACACAAATCTAAACTACAGACAAGCAGGGGGGCAAGCTCCCTTGCACCCCCACACCCCCCCTACTTAAATGTTCTAACTCCAAGGTCGCACTACATACACAAACAATCGAAACACCACCACACACCTACATTCCCCTCGCACACACACATCACAGTCACAACACTTACAGACTAAACCCCTAACCAACACATTTAAACAAAGATCCTTACCTGACCTTCCACCATACTGCAACACCAGAAGCGTGAATGTCAAAACTCCCGATGATCGGGATTTTGAAATTCGCTGTTCTGGTCTTTTGGTAATAAGGAGTTTCGGCTATATAGTCTCGGAAGTTTGAAATTCGATATTTCAAACTTTTGAGATTATGTAGTGATCCCATACACACACACACACACACACACACACACACACACACACACACACACACACACACACACACACACACACACGTGCACTTGTACACTTGTAAATTTTTGAAAATATGTTGTGAATAAGTATTATTTTTGCATATAAATAAAGGACCCCAATTATTTTTGACAGATGCCATGGGATCATTTCCATCCCTCCAAACTACCACATAGATCCTTGTTTTAATATCTGATCAGAAGGACAGCACACTCAGGAGTGTAGCACTCCCTTTATGCTGCACTGAAGGGTCAGCAATCCATCTACTTGGTGTGGGAATAGAACCCATAGCCGTTTTCACTAAAGTTGAGTACGCTACCTGTTGTACCACTGACACTATGATGTATTAATACTGCTTACTACCATGCAAGTGATCACCTATGAATAAGCCCCCCCCCTCCCCTTGGCTCAAAGAACATCACTAGAGTTCCAGAAATCCATCATTTTGGTCTTGCACTTCTCATAAATATTCCTACACAGTTCTGATGATCACATTTTACCACATGACACTTTTCTGTTATATTACTCTTTTTGGCAGCCGCTCTTTTAAATGGTATACGATAAGTGATTACAACATATGTGTAGACTACCTCTTTTCCTTGTAGCGGCATGACTGCCCTTTAGGATTCTCTGTACAGATGGATCTAGTTGAAGTTTCAGTAATTTACTAGGTAGCACATTGCCTTTAAGCCAGGGAGACCAAATAGTGTAGTTTCTGTGCCCACACCATATGCTTAGCTTCATACCTCTCAAGAAATCTGGACAAAGCTAAAACAAATGGAGGAAAAAATGCCCCAAATTAGGCCCACATTTTAAATATTGCTCTTATAAACTTAGTTGCTAGAATAATAGGTTTTGTGTTACCATACATTTTATAAAGGATATGAAGGCTGAAGCTCAGTTTTATAGCATTATTTAGTAACTTCAGTCCTCAGTGAGTTGTCAGAAAAATGAAAGTTATATACTTAACATAATGCTAGGTCCTTGTTATCCCTCTTCATTGCCTCAAGACAGAATCAAAGCCACCAACATTTTCAGAGTTACACTAGATATATCCCTCTCCCATCATGCTATCCACTAAGACCACAACCAATTAATGCACCATCTCACCCAAAATAAACTGCTGGACAACTCTCAGCATGGTTTTAGGCCACACCACAGCACCATATCAGCCCTCCTATCCTTCTCTAACTCTATCAACCCCAGTCAAAACAATAACAAACTTACCTCAGCTCTCTTCCTAGAACTTTGATATGGTCAGTCACCAACTGCTTCTCCGCACCCTGAAGGAACTGTCACGGAATAGTAGCTCCATTAAATGGTTCCAATCTTACCGGTCTGATAGACAACAAGCAGTTTTATGGCAGAATACCCTATCCACAAGTCTACTCATTACTCTAGGAGTCCCCCAAGGCTCCATACTAGGACCAATACTCTTCTCAGTCTTTATCAACGACCTACCAACCATCACTCCCAAGGCCAACTGCATACAATACGCGGCCGACTCTACTTTAATATGGACCGCCTCCTCCTCAACTGAGCTTATAACCCTAACCCAGAATACTTTCAATGATGTAAAAAAATGGTTTGCAAACCATCAGCTTCTATTAAACCCCAACAAAACTAAACTGCTCATCTTTTCCCCCACTTGCAAATCCTCCAAACCATTATTTACAATAAGTTCCAACAATGGTACAATCTTAACCCCAGATACTCACACAAAACTCCTGGGTGTCACAGTCGATAGTGCCCTAAAATATGATATCCATGTCAATCAAACTATCAAATCTGTCAACAAAAGACTGGGCTACCTATACAGGATCAAACCCTTCCTTACTCCTTTTGCAAGAAACACAATCGCTCGGTCCCACCTACTATCAACCCTCCTCTATGCCTCCCCCCTCTTCACTAACCTGAACCAAGCCACCCTTACCAAACTTGCTAGTTGTTGCAACTATATTGCTAGATTTGCTACAGGTGCTACCTCTAGGAACCACCATTGTATCAACCTAACTCAACTAGGATGGCTGGAGTGGCCAAGTCTTTACCGATACAACCAACTTATAATAACTCATAAAATACTATATCAACCCGAGAAAACACAAGCACTAAATAAGATCATCAAACCATACAGCAACCTGAGGTCACTACAATCTGCTGAAAAACTGCTGGTACAAACAACTAAAAGCATAAATGTGGCTGGGGACTCTCAATTCACCAACTCAGTAGACAAAACTTGGAATATGCTACCTGCCGAACTTACTCACCAATCCTCCTTAACCCAGTTCAAAAAAAGCCTCAAACTACACTTCCAACAGCGTTGGCAGTGTCCCTGCTTAAACCCCAACGAATCACCACCCGCTGTTCCTGCAAACTCTCCCTAAGCATTTCAATCATATACTCTAATAAGTGTATGAATTCTTGATGGGACATAGCCCATAACTGTGTGTATTATTGTCTGAAATTGAAGCTGCATGATTTTGCTATTGTCTACTATGTTTTATCTATGTTTGTAACCCTACTGAAAATTGCATATTATACTTACCTCTAAATGTTTCTATTGTTCCTAATGTATTTGTACTTTGCTTTCTGGAGCTTTTCTCCTTGAGTCTCTGCTGAAAATGGACATATACCCAGTCGGACTTTCTCAGTAAACAAATGAAAAATAAATAAATAAATAAATAAAATAAATAAGACTACAAATCTTCAGTAATGCTGAAAAGGTTTGTCAGAGAAGTGACCACTAAACCCTTGATTCTGCGGAACACCCCCCTGCCTCTGGTGTAGTGTCTATTAGAGATCCCCTCTGTGCCATGGGGTGCTCTGTCACGAGAGGAGTCAAAAGTAAAATACTGGAATTTCTTGACAAGAGATGCTTTCCTTCCCTTTGATTCCTGGAGTAGGATTGCTGTGGGTTAAATAGAGAACTCCAGTGTTGGAAAGAATTTTCTCCCCTTGCTCACTCTTTGCAATGTATCTTTAACCTTTGGACCTTAGAAAGGTTACTCATCATAGGTAACATTCAGGAAGGATGCTTTATGGTTGCCTGCAAAATCACATATCTTCAGCCAAGCAATCCAGTGCCTGTTGCTCTAGATTCACCATCAGCTGTATCAGATAGAATCTTAACAGTAGCATTACTGATGGGCAGCATGGTAGCCAGTTGAGAATCCATGGTCTTCCTCGTGTCAGCAGTAGGAGGCTTCCTGTGGGATTTTAGTACCTAATTCAGCAGTTCTTTCCAGAACCTAGTAATATGTGAAATATAATTCAGTGTTCTGAGGGGAAAAGTCCCTGAAGCATAGGTACACTTACCAAAATGATCCACTGTTCTGGACTCCACTGGGCACATGAACCATGGAGGTCTCCTCTGATAGCTCCTTTTTGTGCCTGTTGCATTCAAAATTGAATCAAGAAGAGGCCCTTTAATCCAATGTGGATGATCCCTGGGAGGGATGCACACCTTATCTGGTTTACGAGGGATTGGTGGCATCACATCAGCATCCTGCCAAGCTCTCTGTAAGACCTTGTCAATGTGGAAATCCACAGGATGGACTACCCAGGAAATAGAATGGCCAGCTACAAAAGCCTCAAAAACGCCTCCTCATTTAGGGAATGGCTATCAAGAAAGCCAATTCCCCATTATCTCAATAATTCCATTAACTCACCGAAAGTGCTATCCTCAGAGCAAATACTATGGGACCATTCCGCTTCATTAAGATCTGTGTCCTCAGCAAGAGACTCCTGAGGTCAGTTTAAGTGTCTCATTTTGCATGTACACTTTCTGTGCTCTTCAGGTGGGGACATATCTGAAGAGTCAGATGTTTCCCCTAGTCTTTTGAGTAAGGGGAGGATCAAAGCTATCAGAACTGACTGTCCTTGCAAAGGAAGATGGCTACAAATACATTTGGTAGCCTGGAGGGAAGTGAGGTATTAGAGGCATCCCCTTCCCATGTAGATTGATGGGCCAAGATCTTCTTACAAACCTCAAAAGTTGGTCAGTGGCATTCTCTGATCCAACTCCAAATCTAAAGTACAGGTATCAGAGGAATGCATCCCCAGAGCCAATGATCCGGACAGATCCAAAGCCAAGACCAGAACCAAAGTGTCAAAGACTGAAAGAAGCTGAGGACAAGGAAGGACCTGAACAACTTGGAGCTGACCCCAAACCTGGTGTTAGGTGCTCGGCTTTGAAGACTTTGAAGTCAAATAGATCACTGGAACTGTTGATGTTGAAGACCTCAGGGCAGCCAGTGGTGACAGAGGAATGATTGGGGGAAACCTCACCTCTGAAACCACCAGGTCCAAAATAGGAACTAGAGAAGGAGCGAAAGAAAGGAGAGTAGGTGGACTAGCTCTGTCAGCCCTCATATTGGAGAGAGAGTGGATGGCTCAAACATCTATCTGAGCCTTCCCGAAGGCTTTCATCATCCTTTCTCAATCTATGTCAACTAAATCCTGAAAGATCTGATGGAGGGTGGCCTAATGGTTAACGTGTTTGCCTTACAAATGCAAGGTTCAGGGTTTGAGTCTCACAAGGGATAATTGGCTAGGCTTAAAATGGCTCACAAGGGCAGTTAGCTTAGTACTAATCTATGAACCTATGACCTAACTGATGCTACAGATGGAAGTCTGGAGCTCACAAATTTGGAAAACTCCCTTTTTGAAGATAGTGAGCCTGGAAAAATTAGTTAACAATCTGATATGATAACGGTCTTAGAATCACTGGAGTGTGAGACTTGAAGATGGGGCAAAGTTGGATCCAGAACAGTTGGAGATGAAGGTCCAGGTGACTTAACCATCTTAGAAGCCAGGGCAGACAAGATTGGAGACTCTGTGGGCCATTTCCTCTTTTCTTTTTCCTTTCCTCAACCCCCATCTTTCCATCATCTCCTTCTTTTATCTCTAATCTTATCTTCGTCTTTATCTATCTTTATGTTTTACATTTGTTTTTTTTTTTTGTTGGCTTTGAAACCTGCTTCTCAGCATCTTTGGGCTGCTAAGTGATAAATGCTGTAGCACAGGAAGAGTCAGCTGATTCTCCCACTCAGTTAGGGGGAAGACCTCTGGTGATTGACTTGTTCTTTCAATTAAGAAAGGCCCTCTCACAAAAGGAAAACAAATCCATCCATCCACAAGCCCTTTTTCCCATTTTTGCACATTCGGTCAGGGTGTCACTTCAACAGTGACAATTATCTAGAGCCACGGTTTACACCACCAGGCGGCTAGCCTTGCCATAGCAGTTCTTCCATACCATACACTCACACCTATTGCTAATTTTGAGTGTCAAATCCACCTACTGCATGTCTTTGGGATGTGGAGGGAAACCAGAGCACTCAAAGGAAATACATGCAAACATAGGGAGGACATGTAGACTCTGCACAAAAGGCACCCCAGTCGAGAATTGAACAAGGGGAGTTGTTGATGTGAAGTGACAATGCTTTCTACTGTGCCACTGTGCTTCCCTATTTCAAGTAATATCCAGATGCTCAGAACCAAGGCAAATGACATTCTAAGAGAGAGGATCCCACGAAGAAATTTTATGCCCACACTTAATACATTTTTTAAAGCCTGAAGCCTTATCTATGATTGTAAGCAAGATGGATAATGTCTGACCCAAAATGAAAATACAGGCTTGGGTAGGCCTCAGAATGGAGTGCAAGACACAGAATATTAAAGGGAAGAAGTACAAACTTAGAATTAAAAGGAAATACAGTATCAAATATAAAATATCTTTCACTTATCTAAAATAACAACAAAGCACCAGAGAATCATGTCTGTCCAGTTAGAACATCAAACAAGATTTGGTCTTAGTGCCTAGCATTATGGGAGAGGGTGATGGAGACCACTGGAGAAGCTCTAAAAGTGTTGCTGGCTCAGATCTGCCTCTAGGTGAATAATTCAAACAGTTGAGACAGAGGTAACCACACAGGATCCACACATTTTATAAGGAGCAGACCAAAACTATGAGGCAATACACTGGACATTTTGTGAAAATCTTGACATTTGAGATGTATGCTTGGATTCATTTTCCTATACAAACATGGTATTGTAGCATAAGATGGAGGTGCACCAGTGAGGTATTATCCTTTGGAAGAAACATTAAACTGAGATACCATCTGCCTGAGCTGTGTAAGCTCTGTGCTGCCATGGCCTGATAGGCTAAATGTCATCTGAATAGAAAAGACACCATGGAACTTACTGGAAAGACTAGATGAATTTCTCCAGTGTCTGACCAAATTACCTCAGGCATCCATTAAAATAAACCATGCCTAGTTGTTAACATTATCAACATAAATTAATGGGTACATAGATATATAGACAGACAGATAAACAGATCAGTAGATAATAGACAGATATGATAGATAGACAGACAGGTAGATAGATATCAATAAATAGTTTTGCAAATAGCTATAGTCTATCCATAATGTTAATTTTGAAAAACCGCCTGCAGCAGTTCTTGTGCACTGACTCTGGGATCATAATTAGGTGAGGATTGCAATGCCAACTTTTGTTTTTTTTTGTTTTTTTTCTTCAGTCTTCTCTTCTCTTAGCACTGATGCTGGAGAGAGAGGTCTGGAACTCACAAATTCCTCTAGTCAATGATACCTACATGCCTGGGTCTATTTTGTCTTTAAAAGATATTTTCCCTGATGAAGCATTCATATTTTCTTGAAATCTCAGCTCCAGAGGACTTCAATATAATTCACAATGTATCATTAGAATTCAAGATGGTTTAATCCAAAAACTGTTAGGAGCTATTGGGAGATCTGCAACTGTCTTTCTACCTGGTGCCAGGCCATGAGCCCTAATTTAAAAGGATTTGTTTTCATTATAGATGGGAGAGATTTAATAGTAACACTTTTGATGTTTTCATAAAGAGCCATGATCAGTAGAAAGAGAAATGATAACTTTACCAGGGAAATCAGAGAGGTACTTCTTGATGTATTATACGTGAATGGAATTCTAATTCTGTCCTGTAGAGGGAGCAATAGGGAGAAGCAGGACAGATGGTGGGAAGAGATCACTAGTGCAGATGTCAATGCATTTAGTGGTGAAGATGGGCAATGGGGTACCACAGGAGACTCAAAGACATGCAGGACGCAGCCAAAAGAAATACATGTCGTACTCACCTAAAGCAGAAATGATATAAGGCAGGATGAGACACATATCTGCAGCAGTTGCACCTGTGGTGTTGTGTGGCACATAACTGTGTATGGGGCCATATGTGGTAGAGATGCATGCTGACCATTACACACCTGATCAGTTTTGCTGCCCACAAGCCACTTTGCGTTTGCTGAGTCACTTTGAGATGTGGAGAGAACCAGTTTGTGGTAGTCATGGTGACAGTGACAGACAGGTGCTGCTAATAGGCATACCCAGGTGTGTGGCACTGAGGATGGTCAAAGCATTGATCAACAGACCACTGCACTTCAAACATGTTGTCAGTGGCTGACACACCTACAAAGTAACACACACATACAATAGGGGATGCGGCCTGACCATGTACAGCAGGAATCCACATGATTATTTGCCACTTCATTGTCTGGTTGTGTAGCACTAAAGAAACAGCACATCTCCGGTATTCTGGTAGATGTCACCACTGAAAACACTGTTGCTTACAATGTTCTGCTACAACATGCAGGTATACTGTGGACATTACTACTACTCAGGACATGACAGCATTGACTCTGCACAGCACTGACCACTGCATTCATTTTCTTGTGCAGTTTGTTCATGATTGCTTTAAGAACAGTCAACAAAGCATGCAAGTAGACAGATGTCATACTTTCACTGCTGTGTATTTCTGCATTGTGTTGTAGGCCTTTATATCTAGCATGACCTCCCTCATCTATCAATATCTTTCAGTACCATCACCTGAAAGGGTTTGCACAATATGATCATGCAGTATGCAGCATGCAGAAAATGTATCACATACCTTGGCAAAGGCTGCTCTGCTAAAATTATCTAGACATCAAAACTGTATCCTGAACTGGGCAAACACTTTGATTACAGTGTGAGCCCTACTATCTACTTGCATGTATCCTTTAGGTTTACTATTAAAATCTTGCAACTGACAATTGTGAGCATGCATATATACAACCTGAAATATAAAACACATTACCGATTGTTCACATAACTGAAAGTAGGAATTAAGGAAAGTCGACAACTCAGGAATGTTGAGTTACTGAAAATACCTACACTTCCAGTTATGTGTTAAGAACATTTTGCAGGGGGGCAAGCCCCCCTGCACCCCCCACATCCCTTGCTACTTATATATATAAACACCGAAGTCACACTATAGTGAAGGAAAGGATAAATTTCCCGATCCCCTCTATAGTGCAATCTCCGTTCAAAATAACAAATCAACAAGAGCAAATGCACACAAGCATTCGCTCTTGTGGATTTGTCATTTTTAAAATCAATGTTATGACAACTCGGAAAATTGCCTTTCGCCTTTCCAGGTTGTGTAACTGACATGCAACATTTTGATGGTAAACCTATGCTTTATCACTTTCTTTTATAGGTATGTGCATGTATGTCAGGAGCCACGGCTCAAGAAATTAGCCTGTATCCTCAAGCAGTTAATCGTATGGTATGGCACTTATTTGGAAGTCCACATGCACAAGTTAACCGTATCACATATTGCAAAGTGTATCACATTTATAAATCTCATCCAGTATATGTCAATGGCTTTGGTTACAGCAATCTACCTGCAAGATCAATAAAAAGCCTTAAACATAGGTACATGCTAAATACCCTAACTGTAAGCACCAAAATCTGCTTACTGTGTTACTGCATCCTAATGCAATTATATGTAATTTTCTGCTTCCTAACCTTCACTCTTATTTTAAAATACAAGCCTCTGTTATATCATTTCTCATTCCTGAAAGATTTATTAAGTGCTCAATTACTATTACTCAATTACTGATGTACTATGTTCTTCATCTGTAAATATGTTGTAAGTAATTGCTATGTAAATTGTTAATCACTATGTACTCCAATGTAACTACTGTCTGTTTATTTTAACTCTGGAGCTTTTCTCCCCGGGCCTCCACTGAAAATGGACCTATGTCCAATCGGACACTCCCGGTTAGCAAATATAATATAATATAAATAAATAAATAAATTACTGCGCCCCTCTCTCATTTAACTTTATCTATCTGCAGCATTTTCCTTTTCTCCACCTTAGCTTGATATTTGGCATCAGATAAAAGTACACAATTTTATTACTCAAAAAAATCTACACAGTATTGTAATGAAACTTATGTTTATCAAATATTTTTTTTATTTTATTTAACATTTGTTAACCAGGAAAGTCTGACTTGGAACAAAGCCAATTTTCACTGGAGGCCCAGGGAGAAATTCTCTAGATGTAATGCAATAAACAAATTGAGCCTTTTTAGGTGTGAATTGCTAGCAATGAATGAACAAATTCATTCACACCTTACCTAGAAACTGTGGCGTGCAGCTACAATTATGAGTTCAAACAAACACAACTACATTACCCACTCTTTCAGTCTAATATTCAAAAGTTCTTTAAAATATTATTTAAATAATAGCCACACTAAAAGCTGAAGAAAAGAAAAGAAAATAATAAACCAGTACTCTTGTCAGGGGCATTCAAAGAGATTAACAAATCCCAGAACTCCCACTGTAAATTAATGGAGGAACAGGATTACAGAAAGTATTTTGACTCTGTGTTATAACCTTATGAAAACTTATTGTGCATTGTGGATAAAGAAGCACTAGCCAGAAAACAGTTTAAGGTGAGCAAGGTTCACACAGACAGGCTACTCTGGCATATGACAAATTAGGGGGGAAAAAGCACAGAGTGGCACCAAAACATTAGCACAGAAAAAAAAGTTGTGACAGAAAACATTTTTTTTTTCAAATTCAGATGCAGTTGTCCTTTAAGTTAATGGCTGCAGTACGGTAGTTGTTTCTTAGAAGGTGAGTTAAGTGTAACAATTCCCAGTGAGAGACTATGGGTTGAGGATTACTAATGTAAAGCTAAGAATATTAGTCACTTTATAATGGAGAATCGTTTGGAGTCAGTGTCACAGGCAGGAGTTACAAATGTTTTTCCTGTTTTTCTCACTTTGTTGCTGAGAAGTGAAGTCTGTATTTACATTTTACAATAGACCTGGACCACCTAAGCTTTGTGAAACTACAGAGAAGATAAGAATTGGAACCAGTGTTCAGCACTATAGGGTCTCCTGCTATGGGCCTTGAGTCTGTCTGCTATATGTTAATAGTTACAACCAACAATCCATAGTGGGTACAGCACCATGCTTGTTGATAGAAGTGATGTAGAAATCTGCTCACATGTTGTTCACAAAAGGCTCAACAGCTTTCATCCTACAGGTGAAATGTATCACACTGTTAACGGGTACTGCTAAGTGCATATTCAGTGTGGTTAACCAGAGGAAGTGGGTTATTTCATCATAAATAAGCATATGCTTTTTGTTTTATTACACTCAGTATTATGTCCCATGATTTCAGAGTATTGAGGTGTTTCCTACTCACCTTAATATCATAGCACAGATGTAACTCTAATACCCGGCATAATTGCACCACCTCTTGTTTTCAAGCACCATGTAAAGGTATTCCTATAGGCGTTGACTTCTCCTTTTGTAAGGTAACAGAAATGTACCTTATCCTAAAATATGGTATGTAATGAACCAGGGTAGTAGGTGATGCTAGTTTAAAATTTCCAACAAAGTATTACAAGGCCATTGCATATAATGTTGCATTTGATGCCATCTAGTGATGACAATGTGCATTATTTACATTTTAGGTTAAAAGATAACTGCAAATAAATTGCTGGCAGAAAAAGATAATAATAACATTCTACTCCCAAGAAATGATAAAAAAAACAACTATTTGCCAATAAAAAATGTTTTCTTGCATGGTATATATATATATATATATATATATATATATATATATATATATATATTTCAAACAGAAGCAGTATCATGTCTCTAGGCAATTTCCAAGACTCAAACTAATAACTTAATTTATTAAGTCATGCATTAGTGTGTTCTGTTTTGTAGTGTTGAATCTGCTGGAAGGATATCCCCACCCCCATTTGCTCACCCACACTCATAGGCCTTTTACTGCTGAAGGTGAAGCTAAATTAACACTTTAGCGTATTTTACTCTTATCAGTGTAATAGATCCCTGCAAAGATTCAGAAAAGTCCATAACCGTAAAATTAAATGCTTTGACTCAAGTCAAGTATTTAGAGTTCAGAGACACTTTGTATCCATGAACATTCTACCTCACTGATTGTTTTTGCTGGTAATCCATTGGGGGGGGGGGAGTAGCTGCCTTCTGCTGAAGGAACTGATTGGTTCTCCCTGCATCTCAGCTTGTTCCCCCACTATTTTTGCCATTGTGGCTCCAAATTCAGAGTCACTTCTCCACCCTCTGTCCCAGGTGTTCCCTCCGTCCAGCTACTTCACTCTACAATAAGGTAGATTGCATTCTTGTATTTTCTTAACAGTTATGGTATATTTCATTTTGGTTCAACCTTGTACTAGAAAAATACAAATAAGATTTTACTATGTTAAGTTCTGGCTAAGTGTTTTTTCTGCTGTTAATGTGCAGTAAATACATCAACAAGTTTCTACTGACTTTGTGCCTCTATCAGTTAAGTGTTGGTTTCTGCTGTTAATGTGTGTCAGTTATATTAGCAAGTTTCTACTGGCTGTTTTTTTTTTTTTTTTTTACAGTAGGATTCAGTGAAACCATCTACTATTTTGCTCTTTACTGTAGTTATATCAAACAAGTCTGTAGTGTGTTGCCATCTGGCTAAGTGTTGTCGGAATATTTATTTTTCTCTCTGCTAATCTGTAGTACATGTATGTTTGTTATATGTTTCTACTCACTTCTACTGAAGGTTTCTATTGTAATACCGGAGTTTATGTTTTTTATGAACAGCACAGTTACTGGATAATGTAGGCGATTTGATAATATATGATGTGAAGGCTGCCAGCCTAGCCAGATAGAATTTTATAGATAATTCTATCATTTGTAAATATGAATGTTGAACTACAGACTTCTTTTCTTAATTGAAAGAAAATACTGTGAAATGTTGAACTACAAACTTGTTTTCTTAAATGAAAGAATATGCTGTGAAATGTTGAATTTAAAACAATGTATCAGCATTGCCCTCTGCTGTAAAGAAAGCTAAGTCAAGCATTTCTTGTCTGTCCTTTGAAGTTAAAAATTATTTCATGTCTGTCGCTTTGAAGTTAAAATTTGGAGTCGATGAGTCTGGAGTGAAGCATCCTGCCTATTATTTTAACTTAAGGAATAATTACTAGAGTTTACATGTGAATGACTGAACTACTGAATTATTTTAAGTATTTCTCTGTGATCTCTGAACTCTTGACTAGCACTGTGTAGTAAGACGTATTGTCTTGAGTTTTCATTATTTATTATTAAATATTTTATAACCTTTCAACTGTGGCTGTTTTTTGTAGAGATAACTTAAGCTCTAGAGTTGTTGTTGTTTGTCTTTTGGCTTTTCCCGGTAAGGGGTCGCCATAGCAGAACTCCGGTCCGCTAATGATTGGCAGTAGATTTTTATGAAATGCCGAGGTGCCAGCTTGATGCCCATCCTTCAACGAAGGCACGCCCATTTACGCACGCATGTCTTTTGAACGCTACCCAACCGCGGGGAGGACTTGCAGACACCACACAGAAGGCACTCCCAAGCCCAACCGAGAATCGAACAGGAGAACCTCTTGCTGTGATGTAACAACACTACTGCCGTACCACCGCGGCTAACTTAAGCTATAGTACATTGCATATTTATAGTGATTACTGTACTAAGCCACTCTAATAAGCCTTGACTGTTTAGTTATACTACCAGTTAGATAATAGTATTGCACAGTAATAATTGGACACCCTTTTAAGGGCTTTTGAGTAGCTGATAAATATTAGCTGGGTGGTGGCACGTGGTACTACCTTATAGTCTGGGTAAAAGGGGCACAGCTGGAGAACCTGTGCCAGCCTTCCCCAGAAGTGTCTGTGTGGTTGTTTTTGTGAGATAAATTAATTCCCTGAGGGTACATATACCACAATGTGAGTCACAACATTTTATGTAGCTGTCTACGTTAGATTGTTTTGAATGAGAGAGTTTAATAACATTCTCACGTCTATAAGAAGGTGGAGTGGTTTGCTTTAAATATTTGCTTTAAATGACTGCTTTATTTTAAGTTATTTGATTGCTTTTTAATTAATTGCCTCATTCAATTGGGTAATTGATTTTATCTGAACCCACCTTTATACGGGTGGTAAAATGTTAATGGTGTATCTGAAGAAGTCTGCATCTTGTGCAGACGAAAAGCGCTTCATTTAATAAATCTTATTACTTTTGGTGCAGCTCGTCTGGTATACTTCTTGGTCTACTCCAGATTTTGGTTTGTGGATTTTTCGTGGTTTGTTAGTCCTGTTATTACATGCTTATATAAACTCTTATCTCAAAGTGTCAGAAGGAGTTGCATTGTGTCTTTGTGGATTTAGATATAGCATATGACAGGGTGCCTAGAGAGAAGTTGTGGTATTGTATGAGGAAGTCGGGAGTGTCAGAGAAGTATGTAAGAGTGGTACAGGATATGTATGAGGGTAGTGTGACAGCGGTGAGTTCTGCAGTGGGAGTGATGGATGCATTTAAGGTGGAGGTGGGATTACATCAAGGATCAGCTCTGAGCCCTTTCTTATTTGTAATGGTGATGGACAGGTTGACAGACGAGATCAGACAGGAGTCCCCGTGGACTATGATGTTTGCAGATGACATTGTGATCTGTAGTGAGAGTAGGGAACAGGTGGAGGAGACCCTGGAGAGGTAGAGATATGCTCTAGAGAGAAGAGGAATGAAGGTCAGCAGGACTAAGACAGAATATATGTGTGTGAATGAGAGGGAGGATAGAGGAATGGTGAGGATGCAGGGAGTAGAGGTGGTGAAGGTGGATGAGTTTAAATACTTGGGATCAGCAGTTCAGAGTAATGGTGTGTGTGGAAGAGAGGTGAAGAAGAGAGTACAGGCAGGATGGAGTGGGTGGAGAAGAGTGTCAGGAGTGATTTGTGACAGACAAGTACCAGTAAGTGAAAGGGAAGGTCTACAAGAGGGTAGTGAGACCAGCTATGTTATATGGGTTGGAGACAGTGGCACTGACAAAAAGGCAGGAGTCAGAGCTTGACGTGGCAGAGTTGAAGATGTTATGATTTGCACTGGGTGTGAAGAGGATGGACAGGATTAGGAATACATATATTAGAGGGTCAGCCCAGGTTGGAAGGTTTGGAGACAAAGCCAGAGAGGCAAGATTACATTTGTTTGGACATGTGCTGAGGAGGGATGCAGAGTATATTGGGAAAAAGATGCTAAGGATGAAGCTGCCAGGTAACAGGAAAAGAGGAAGGCCTAAGATAAGGTTTATGGATGTGGTGAGAGAGGACATGCAGGTGGTTGGTGTGACAGAGCAAGATGCAGAGGACAGGAAGAAATGGAAACAGTTGATCTGCTGTGGCGACCCCTGATGGGAGCAGCCGAAAGAAGAAGAAGGTGTGGGTAGAGTGAATTCCTGTAGCTTGTGTACAGTGAGCTTTGAAGGTGTTTTGTACTCTAAAACAGCCACACAGTGAATACTCAGAGTTCATATCACAGTTGTTTTATTTCTTTTGTTAGCTTAGTTAGTCAGGGTGAGAAGGCAGCATGTCAGCAGAGGAGTATGGAAAGCTGACAAGGAGACAGCTGGCGGAGATGTGCCAGGCTAGGGGACTGGTGCACGGAAACCTGACTAAGGCAGACCTGATTGCAGCCTTGGTTACAGCTGCATCAGAAAACAGCAACCAGGAGGACAATCAGACTGGCAGTGGAGATATAATACCCTCAGAGAATGGACATCTCAACCTTTCTGCAGTGGACTTAAAAATCCAGCTGGAGCTAAAGAAACTTTAATTAGAGGCCAGGCATGTGGAATTAAAAGCAGCTGAGAGACTGAGACATCTAGAGAGTGAGGAGAATGAGAAACTGCTATGCCTAGAAGCTGAGAAAAAAGAGAGGCAGAGGCAGCATGAGAAGGAGATGCTGACTCTTTGCCAGAGTCATGGAGGTAATGGGGAAGGGAGTAACTGGACCCCAGAAGCACAAAAGGTCTGTAAATTTCTTCCGCAGTTTAAAGAGGGGGATAATTTTGATAGTTTCATTCATATGTTTGAGAGGGTATGTAAACAGTATGAAGTTGACCAAGGGCTCTGGGTACGGTTCCTGACCCCCTTATTCCGTGGTAAAGCTGTAACTATATTATCTAAAATGTCTGACATTGCATGTTTTGACTATACTGCTGTAAAAAATTATCTATTAGAGTTTTTTAAACTAACACCTGAAACATATAGGAAAAAGTTTTGTGAGCATAGATGCAAGGCAGATGAAAGTGTGTGTGAATATGCTGCTGAAGTGAGCACTTATTTTCATAAGTGGGTGAGTGGATGTCAGGTCACCCCTTTTGAAGGGCTGGCAGACCTTCTGGTGAGGGAACAAGCCCTTAGCACTTTGCCTGAGGACATGAGGATCTGGCTAGCTGATAGACAATGTGTTACTTCAGATGAGTTGGGGAAGAAGGGAGACCTATACCTGGCAAGCAGGGCAGCCATGCACAGGAAGGGGACCCCCGGTACTGCTCATGGGTCTAAAGGAACCCATGGTGGGCAGCACAGACTGCCACAACAGAATCTGCCAGTAGTAGGGGAAGCCACTAGTCCATGTACATGTCCAGGAGATAGGGTTAAATGTTTTGAATGCAACCAGTGGGGCCATGGGGCATACAGGTGTTCACAGAGGCAAGGTGGGGAACAAAAGATGAGAGAGCCAGTAAGTGGGAAAGGCAGAATACCAATAGTAGGTTGTCTTGTGACAACAGGGGTACCAAACTACAATCCTGCTGATGTCCTGATAGGGAAGGATTTAGATGAGGCAGTACCATGTGCTTATGCAGTTAGCAGTCAGGCTAGGAGACAAGCATGAGGGTCTGGTAGCCTGGGGGAGACCCATACAGACTGCATACTTGCAGCCAGGACTGGTGGGGTGGTTACTTCAGGGAGTGAGCTATGTTGTAGCAATGAGACTGAATGTGAGCCACAGCTGATTGGGGGTACTGATGGTCTCTTGGACAGAGTGACTGCAAAGGTAGAGGTGAGTAGTAGCACCCAGGCTGACAGTAAGGCACCACTCTCAGAGAATGCCAGACTTCCTGTGGAAGGGGAGCTGGGAAGGGTTATAAGGAGAGAGTTGAAACAAGCTCAGCTCTCAGACCCTACATTGCAAGGCCTGAGGCAGGTAGCTAGGGAGGCACCTGATTTTCAAGGAAAGGGGGAATCTGTATACTGGGACAAAGGGTTACTATACAGAGAGTGGACTTCTGAGGGAGGGTTAGAAGGTGAGAGAGTACAGCAGTTGGTAGTGCTTAGAGCCCACCATATGGCACTTCTAGCCATAGCCCATGATATTCCCTTTGCAGGTCATATGGGCATAAAATGTACAAAGAGGCATATTATGCAGAACTTCTATTGGCCTGGAATTTCCAGAGATGTAACAGGGTACTGCAGGACCTGTGAGCGGTACCAAAAGGTAGGCAAGGCAGGAGACAATGTGAGAGCTCCTTTAATGCTTTTGCCTGTGATTGAGGAGCCATTTCAGAGGGTAGCTATGGATATTGTGGGTCCTCTGAGTATCCCAAGTTCCTCAGGGAAAAAGTATATCTTAGTGGTAGTGGTTTATGCTACACAATACCCTGAGGCAGTGGCTTTGTTCACCATTGAGGCAGAGAAGGTGGCAAATGCTTTGTTAGAGATTTTCAGTAGGGTAGGTTTCCCAAAAAAAATACTGACTGACAGAGGTGCCAATTTCATGTCAGACCTGCTGGCTTGTCTGTGGAAGTCCTGTCGGGTGAAGCACATGAAAACCACTCCCTACCATCCCCAGACTAATGGTCTTGTTGTGAGGTTAATTTCTACAATCAAGTCCATGCTACAGGCATTTGCAGAACAGTTTAAGAGGGAGTGGGACAAATATTTGCCCCATCTGTTGTTTGCTTACAGAGAAGTTTCCCAGGAAATCAACAGGTTTTTCACCATTTGAGTTGCTGTATGGGCATAGGGTGAGGGGACCTCTAGATTTAATTTGAGATGAGTGGGAAGGTGAGTGCAAGTCTCACAAGGAGTCCATTGTGGCATACGTCCTAAACCTCAGGACAAGGCTCAGGGAACTCATGGGCTTGGCCCAGGAGAACCTGGCAGAAGCCCAACAACAGAAAAAGATGTGGTATGACAGGAATGCTTGAGCTAGAGAGTATGCTGTGGGGCAGCAGGTAATGGTTCTCATTCATGTCAGACACAACAAGTTGCAAGCAGCTTGGGAGGGAACTTACAAGGTGGTAAGAAAGGTAAGTGATGTTAACTACATGGAGGAACTACTAGGCAGAAGGTAGGGGCACAAATTTTACCATGTTAGCATGATGAAACCTTACCATGATAGGGAGGCCTTTGTGCTGAGAATTTGAAGTGGATTGCAGGAGATCTGGGGACTGATCTCCTCAGTGAAGCTCGGGCTGACACCTCAGTGGAAGGGGTAGCAATGTCCCAGCAGCTATCTCCTACCCATGTTTGAGAAATCCAAGCAGTGTTGCAGGAATTTGGGGACATGTTCACTGGGAAACCAAGGTGCACCCACCTGGTCCAGCACCAGGTGGATACAGGACCCCAAAGGCCTATTAGTCAGGCCCCTTATAGAGTGCCTGAGAGAGTCAAACAGACTCTGAGGGAGGAGGTACAGGAGATGTTGGAACTAGGGGTGATTCAAGAGTCCAACAGTCCCTGGGCTTCCCCAGTGGTACTGGTGCCAAAGAAGGATGGCAGCATCAGGTTCTGTGTGAACTACAGGAAATTAAATAGTCACACAGAGACAGATGCTTACCCCATGCCTAGGACAGATGAGGCCCTAGAGCAGCTGGGTGGGGCTAAGTATCTCACAACCTTTGATCTTACCAAGGGTTACTGGCAGGTGCCCTTGTCTCCTAGTGCTAAAGAGAAATCAGCCTTTGTGACTCCTTTTGGCTTGTATGAGTTCACAAAGATGCCCTTTGGGATGAAGAATGCCCCAGTGACTTTCCAGAGGCTGGTAGATCGTATCCTAGCAAGAGCAGGAGGGTTTGCCCTTGCTTACCTAGATGATATTGCCCTGTACAGCCATTCCTGGCCAGAGCACCTTCAATATGTCAGGGAGGTGCTGGGCAGACTACAGAGGGCAGATTTGACTATTAAGCCGAGCAAATATCAGGTGGGCATGGCAGAGGTCTCCTACCTAGGACATAGAGTGGGGAGTGGTAAGATAAGGCCAGAAGCTGCCAAAGTGGAAGCCATTCAGGCATGGCCTGCACCTGTTACTAAAAGGCAGATGAGGGCATTCTTAGGGACAGCAGGGTACTACAGAAAGTTCGTCCCCATTTATAGTACCATAGCTGCTCCCCTCACAGACCTGACAAGGAAGAACAGGCCAGATAAGGTAGTGTGGACCCCAGCATGTGAGCAGGCATTCCAGAAGCTTAAAGAAGCTTTGGGAGGACCCCCTGTGTTAGCCAGTCCAGATTACAGCAAAGAATTTGTTGTGCAGGTGGATGCTTCGAACCATGGGGTGGGGGCTGTACTTAGCCATTTTTCTTCAGAGGGGGAAGAGCACCCAGTGGTTTATCTCAGTTGTAGGCTCCAACCCATGGAGGAATGCTATGCAGCTGTAGAAAAGGAATGTCTAGCCATAGTGTGGGCACTGCAGAAACTTCAGCCTTATCTGTATGGAAAAAAATTCACTGTTATGACAGATCACAACCCCATAACATGGTTAGACAGAGCCAGCCATCAAAATGCCAAGTTGCTAAGATGGAGCCTAGGATTGCAAGCGTATATGTCAGTGCAGCACCACTGTGGGAGTAGCAATGCCATTGCAGATGGGCTCTCAAGACAGGGAATGGGGTAGGTATACTCCGATAGACCTAACCCTCTCAAGCAGCATTTCTCAAGGGTCACTTGAAAATCTAGCTTGAGTTCTCTGGGGGGGGATGTGAAGGCTGCCAGCCTAGCCAGATATAATTTTATAGATAATTCTATCATTTGTAAATATGAATGTTGAACTACAGACTTCTTTTCTTAATTGAAAGAAAATACTGAGAAATGTTGAACTACAAGCTTGTTTTCTTAAATGAAAGAATATGCTGTGAAATGTTGAACTTAAAACAATGTAGCAACATTGCCCTCTGCTGTAAAGAAAGCTAAGTCAATCATTTCTTGTCTGTCCTTTGAAGTTAAAAATTATTTCATGTCTGTCCTTTTGAAGTTAAAATTTGGAGTCGATGAGTCTGGAATGAAACATCCTGCCTGTCGTTTTAACTTAAGGAATAATTACTGGAGTTTACATATGGAATGTTTTTTATGGCTGTAGTTTACTGCAGATGCAAGATAACAAGAATGTAGTATCTGTCATCATGGGAACCCTAGGAAAGTGTAAAAAATGATGTAATGGGAATCAGGACTAAAGATAGCAATTTAAACAGAGAGCATCAGAAGGCATTAAGCATTTTTGTCTTGACCCTCCAACTCATCAGCACTCTACCTGTTTTCTTATGTAAGTTATCTTATACTTGTGTTTTCTTTTACAAATAGCTAGAAACTAGAAAGATTAGATTGTGTTTTTCTCTGATGTCAGAACTGTACTACTGAATTATTTTAAGTATTTCTCTGTGATCTCTGAACTCTTGACTAGCACTGTGTAGTAAGAAGTATTGTCTTGTGTTTTTATTATTTATTATTAAATATTTTAAAACCTTTCAAATGTGGCTGTTTTGTGTAGAGATAATTTAAGCTCTAGAGTACATTGCATATTTATAGTGATTACTGTGCCAAGTCACTCTAATAAGCCTT
This sequence comes from Protopterus annectens, assembly GCF_019279795.1. NCBI lineage: Eukaryota > Metazoa > Chordata > Ceratodontiformes > Protopteridae > Protopterus > Protopterus annectens. Next base: position 1,577,177,509 of record NC_056726.1, on the reverse strand, counting down.
GACTGTTTAGTTATACTACCAATTGGATAATAATATTGCACAGTAATAATTTTTAGGGCCTTTGGGTAACTATAAATATTATCTGGGTGGTGGAAAGTGGTACTACCATATAGTCTGGGTAAAAGGGGCACAGCTGGAGAACCTGTGCCAGCCTTCCCCAGAAGTGTCTGTGTGGTTGTATAAACTCTTATCTCAAAGTGTGTGTGTGTCAGCTACTTGGGCAGGGATTCGAAGCACTGGTTGGACAGAGAGAGTGCTGGAGATTTTAGCTTGCCCAGCTGGCTGAGATCTGGACCCTATAGCTGTGCCAGTGGGGAGTCTTATTGGGGACCTGGAGAGCAAGGGATCGACCAGCCCTGGGCTGACTGTGATCTCTGTGTGCTCTTAAGGGAAATTGCACGTTACTGTGTGTATTTTCTATCCTTTCCTCATATATGTTATATCCTCATAGGTGTTAGTGATGAGGACTGAGGCTCCTTGATTGCTGGGCCAGGGCACAGGCGTCACATATGAGAGTTTATGTTTGCGAAGAGTTTTGTTATTGGCTAGGGTTGCTTGTTTTTTCATATATGTTACACACACTAGCTGCCTTTTCTAAGTGCTTAAATATCACATTTACAGACTGTAAGTTGTGTACCAAAGAGTGGGAATTAAAGATAGGTGTACTGCCTGTCCCTCTAACATCTGTAAACCTACATCTCAGTAACCCCTCACTTACATGTAACACATAGCTCTTGTGAGTTTAGCTTCTTTTACTTTCTGTTCCTCAATACTGTGGAAGCCACCATTTTTGTTTTTAGTAATCTCAAACTTGCATCCCTAAAATATCTCCTGTTAGCTTCCTTATTTTCCTGTTTTAAAGGCTAGAAAGAAAAAATGCTCAACTGTGAAATATAGTGCACTACCCTTGTTGCTAAACATTACTTAATGTGGCCGAGTATAGACAAATAGTACATTACCTATCTAGTTCATTCATCAAGCAATCCTTATTAACTTTTCTCTTTCTCTCTCTCCCAGTGAAACAAGCACATGTAAGTCTGACTACTGCTGCTGCAAAAGTTATCATATCCCACTACCTAAAGAACTTGCACAGCTGAATTTCACCTGCAGTTGCAAAGGTTCACAGGGAACAATAAATTGAGTTAAATCTATGTAAGGCAATTTCCAAGACTCATACTAATAACTTAATTTATTAAGTCATGCATTAGTGTGTTCTGTTTTGTAGGGGTGAATCTGCTTGAAGGATATCTCTACCCCATTTACTCACCCAGACTCACAGGCCTTCTACTGCTGAAGGTGAAGATAAATTAACACTAGCATATTTAACTCTTATCAGTGTAATAGATCCCTGCAAACATTCAGAAAAGTCCATAACCATAAAAATTAAATGCTGTGACTTCAAGTCAAGTATTTAGAGTTCAGAGGCCTTGTCTTTGTATCCATGAACATTCTACCTCACTGATACCATCTGGGCCAGGTGTTCTTCCTGCTCTGTTTGCTTCACTCACTCTGCTCCCCTACCCTGACCCCATATCCCACATGCCCCCAGCACCTCTACTCATATCCCAAGCAAACCACTCCTCCTTACTCCTATGATCCAATTAGATGCAACTCTACATTGTCCACACCCACATTTCATTCCCACCTTACCTACTTTTATTTAACCAAACGTATCTGCTTTCCCTTACATCCATCACCTTGAATTCTCATCCCCCTGCTATACTTTTTGGCATCTTAATCTACTTCGCCATCACAATACAATCACCAACTCAAACTATCTTACATTAACTCCAGGCTTACCATCTTCTCTTCTACTATACCCACACCAAACTAACATTGCACCATATGTTTACTCCTGACCAATCACCTCTCCCCCACCCCTCCTTATTACAAATCACAGGGGAAAACAACTAACCACATTGTCAAAGCCCACTCTGAAGTCAAAACATTTCCAACATTACTTTAAGCTCTCACATATCACTAGATAGTATGTGTGTATATATATATATATATATATATATATATATATATATATATATATACATCTCAAAGTACAGTCTAACATATAAATTACTCTTTTACTATTTTTAAACCCACCATCACAGTTGACATGCTCCTTCTAACCTGCCTAACCTCTTTACTCTTAATTCTCAACCTAAATACAACTATATACTTGCATACCCCCAAACACCAATACACATCAACACCCTCCTCCAACCATCTCCCCAATAAACAACACAGCTTCTCAGATATCTCCTCCCAGCTTCTCCTCTATACCCTTCCATATTATTCAAGCCACAGATTGGCCTCCTTACCTCCTATGAAACCACACTTGGCACCATCACCTATTAATAAAAAACACTTCCCATGGTACTCATTCCTCATTAACTATCTTCTCAAATGTGGAGACCTACATCCTAACCCTGGCCCATCCTCTAATCCTAACCACAAAAGTAACCCCAAAGATTTAAACATACTTACACTGAGCCTTAGAAGTATATGTAATAAAATAGTCCCACTGCATGCCTGGATTGATAAAAATAAACCTGATATACAAGCCCTTACTGAAACATGGCTATACCCCAATGTAAAAAACTCAGAAATAATACCTCCAACCTTTGCAATAACCAGAAGAGATAGATCTGAAAAAAGGGGGTAGGGTTAGCCCTGCATTCATCATCCCTCTACATTCAACATCAATCCTTACATCACTAGGTGGGTTGCAAATTGGCTCATAGACAGGACCCACAGAGTGAAAGTTGCGGATTCCAAGTCAGACTATCAACCAGTCATGAGTGGAGTCCCACAGGGCTTGGTCCTGGGCCATCTCCTGTTTGCATCTACTTCTCAGAAGTCCAGGCCAACACAGAAGGACTCTGGCTGACCATGTTCATTGATGACTGCAAGCTAGGAGTCATTATCAACTCCCCAGGTGATCCAGACATCCTACAAAAGAGCCTCTCTGAGACCAATGATTGGTGTCGGAAACATGGCCTGAAGCTTAATGCCAAAAAATGCATTATCATCCCCTTTGGAAAAAACTCAGTTCCCATGAATTACCACGTTGATGGGAGCCCACTGAACACTGAAGGGGCCATAAGAGATCTGGGCACCCAGGTCGACAGCCACCTCACCTTCGACCACCACATTACCACTGTGGTCAGAAAGTCCTTCTACATGGCACATCTTATGACCAAAGGTTTCGCATCCAGGAAGAAAAAGGTCATCATCCCTCTCTACTCATCCCTCATTAGACTAGTCATCGAACATAATGCCCCATTTAGCATGTACCTGAGCACATACCTACAACAGCTGGAGGGCCACAAAAGTACCTCACAAAAAGGATCCTAGGCCTTAAACACATGTCCTACATGGACAGACTTTAAAAACTTCACCTGTTCTCACTCTCTTATCGCCTACTTAGAGCTGATCTCTGCTTGACTTATAAAGCCATGTCCAACCTAGCCCTACTTGAAATGCTACACCTAAAGAAATCCCAATCACCCCGCACTACACGCCCCAGAGATCACAACCTCATTACCACAATTAACAGAGCATGCCGGAGAGACAGGTTCATCTCCCAAAGAATGCCCATACTCTGGAATGAGCTTCCCATACATGTCAAGCAGAGCACCTCGCTGGCCCTCTTCAAGAGAAATCTTGACGAGTGGATGGGTAACAAAGTTCACTCCAGGGATCATTCCAGTTGCCCTACTGGATAGGGCACTGTGAACTAACATCAGGTGGCACAGTGTCTGGGCAGTTTTTTATGGGCTAGGCTTGTAAAGGCTCCAGGGCCATTAGCCTAGTACACACCTATGAACATCACACCCTACACCAGTAATATACCCATCTTTTCTAATGCTGAGGTACTAATCTCTTTTTTGAACCTCAACACATCAAAAAGGATTTGCATAATAGTAATATATATCCTACCAGGTCACAATATACCAGTGTTAGAAAATATTTTTATCCTGGACATCACAAACAATAAACCTCAAAACAATAATCTTAGGAGATGTAAATATAGATTGGCAAACCATAACTTCCAACCCCCCACAAATAATATAAATCTGTAATTTTTTTCTCAGCTTATCAATCCTCCAACAAGATACAGCAAAGATCTTACCTGCCAATCCTCCGTAGACTGGATCCTAGTATCCCACCCCACCAATTACCCCTCTTCTGGTACACTGTCTAGCTCCCTGAGCGATCATCTGCCAGCTTATTCCCTTAGAACAGACTCCCAACAACAAAGACTATGCACTGTAAAACCAATTAGTAACTCAAACTACTTTTTGTCAGCATAAATTCAACAATCTCCTGCATGAAATAAACTGGATACCCCTTAAACAATTACCCCTTAATGAGGCTGTACTGTACATTAATAACACCTTTCTTCACATACTTAATACCCTAGCGCCCATTCGCTTGAAAAGAATCAAAAATAATTCAGTACCATGGCTCTCTAAGGAATGTAACACCTGATGAAGCACCATGGCTCTCTAAGGAATGTAACACCTGATGAAGCAAAAGGACCTAGCCTGGATGACCTGGAAACTAAACAGAAATGAGCAAAATCATGTCAATTTCAAAACAGTATGTAACAAAGTGACAAAACTAATCAACAGAGATAAGAAGTCATACTATTCCCAGCTTCAACTCCAGCATAAAATCAACCCCAATAAATTTTGGCAATCCATATATTCTCTACTTAACCCTGGAACAAAGAGAGAGCACACCCTATCACCTGATACCCTTCCAACACAAATAGCCGAAAACTTTAACAAGCACTTCATAAAATCAATATCAGACCTACTAATTAACACCCTTAATGCTGGACCCCCCCACCCCCACCCTTCGACCTATTTAGACACCAACCCTAGAACATCATCTACTTCTAATCCTGTCATTAATAACCCCGTACTCAACAAAATGTCATGCGAACCCCATTCTCATTTCAGCCCATACCCACTGACACCATTAAGAAACTTCTACAAAAGTAAAAACCCTGCTCCACCTCAGCTGATAATCTTCCACCACACTACCTCATATTGGCTGCCAACTCAATCACCTACCCGATCAGTATCCTTATAAATAGGTCTTTATGCGAAGTAGAAGTACCTATCATATGGAAACAATCTTACATTACCTCCATCCATAAAGGAGGCAACTCTTTTGAACCATCCAATTTCCATCCTATATCCATCTTGTCACCCATATCCAAAATTCTTGAGAGAGGTATCCATCAGCAGGTAGTGCAATATCTATTGCAAAACAATCTTTTAACCAAAACTCAACATGGCTTCTGACCTAGCCACAGCACAGCTACAGCCCTATTATATTTTACAGACACCATGAACAAGGCCAGAGATGCCGGATGCTATACAGCCTCAGTATTTCTTGATCTCTCCAAGGCCTTTGACACAGTGTCTCACCCATTACGTTTGAACACACTGTCTAACTTAGGCTTCTCACATAACACAGTAAAATGGTTTCAAAGCTACCTCAAGGATCATAAACAAGCAGTGAAATGGTCCAACAAACTCTCACCCTTTCTCCACAACCCTACTGGGGTCTCTCAAAGCTCCATCCGTGAACTCCTACCCGTCAACATTTTCACAAACAAACTTCACACTGCTTCTCACCATGGAACCCTCATTCAATACGCTGATGATTCCATCATAATCTGTACTGCTCAATCACTACCAGAACTACTTTCAAAAAGTCAATTGTCCTTTACTGCTGTTGAATCCTGACTAATACCCAACTCTTTCTTAATCCAAAGAAGACTAAACTAGTACTCTTTCACCTCCAAAACACCTCCCCTGTCACTGATCATTTCAACATCCTTGCATCTGACAACACTGTCACAGAAATTGTGCAGAAACCAAACTTCTAGGAGTTATCATTGACAATAAACTTTCATTCGACCCCCATGTACAGCAAAATGTAAAGAAAACTTATCAAAAACTGGGACTCCTATATAGAAAAAAGCATTTCTTTACTGCAGCAACCAAAACTACCCTTGCAAAACATTTTTACTTCCCTCCCTTCTTTACGGTGCTCCTATCTTAACTAACTTACAAACTTCTACCCTAAGCAAGATGGAACAGTGCTACAACAAAGTTGCAAAGTTTGCCACAAACTCTAAATATCATACACACCACTGTAAACCACTACTAGAACTAAACTGACTTGAACTCCCCAACCAACTTGCCTTTATTCAGCTATCCACCTTGCACAACCTTATCTTCAAGCCTACTACCTGCCCTGCACTAACCATTCTAGTCACACCTTACACACCAAATCGATCCCTAGGATCAAAAGTCAAAAATCTCTTAGCTGTCTCAAAATCTACATGAAAACCAGGTCACTCTCTGTATTCATACTCTGTCTCTATACTATGGAATTCATTACCTCTAGCTACCAGGTCTATGCTTGGCCTAACCCATTTCAAAGCCTCTTTAACAAATCATTTCAGAAATACATGGCTCAGCTCCTGCATAAAGCCTGCCTAATGCTCAGCTCTTCCTCTTCTTCCACACTAGCCTCATCCTCCTCTTCTGTCACATTCCACTCCCTCACAATCTACAAGACCCTAAGGCTCTCCTAACTCCTTCTCTGTTTCTATATCATATCCTTAAGCTACTGCTCAGACTGTAATGCCTCTATTCTTCTTAACTCTCTCACTATCTTTCTGCAACACTTTCTGGCTATTATTTTCCTAACTGAAACCAACATTCTATTTTTCATGTACTATAACAGTGAATGTCATACATTGCACTACCTACATACTAGTTTTGGGCACTATCTACTCATAGGCTATGTATATGGTGAGAGTGACTATTATTGTATATAATGTTTTAACTCTGAAGACTTGTCTAGATGTGTAGTATATATTGTAATATCTTGTAACATAGTTTATGTTCTTTCAACTTATTTTTGTATAGTATTTCTAATGTCATTTGTATTGGATTGGATTATACTGTATTTGTATTGTACTGTACGTGGAGCTTTTTTTCCCCGGGCCTCTGCTGAAAATAGGTTCTGTATAGCCAGTCAGACCACCCTAGTAAACAAACGTCAAATAAATAAATAAATAAATAAATAAATAAATAAATAACAACAATATTTGCCATTATCAGTAGAAGTATGTCTGTGACTGCAAATGCAGAAAAAGAGTAGCCTTCTTTTCCAGATATTAGGAAGAGATTGGCAAAGAAGTGCGATTGTCAGAGAGATGAAGAAAGTAGACAGGAGTACAAGGATATTTATTTATTTATTTATTTGCCATTTGTAACCAAGTTGGTCTGGCTGGGCAGGTGCCCTTTTTCAGCAGAGACACAAGGAGAAAAGCTCCATATTACAGGACAGAAATTTTTACAATCAATAAAGTATTTTCACTTAGTTTTTACAGCATTTATATATACAATCTAGAGGAGGTACATACAGCAGATTAGATTACATTTTTACAATGTAAGTGGACAAAAAGAAAAGAAAAAAAAAATTAAGCAATGAGATTAGTCTATTGTGTGCCTTATAGGCACAGGAAGTACATAAAATAGTAATCAGTACTTTGGAAAGGGAAATTACTAACCTATGCCTTAGTGTAGTGAGGTGTACAGATGAGATGAGGTGTATGGTGAAGAGAGAGGTGGTGAAGGCTAATGATAAGGTGTATGGCGAGTTGTATGAAAGGTTGGACAATAAGGATGGAGAAAGGACCTGTACCGATTGGCTAGACAGATAAACTGAGCTGGGGAAGATGAGCAGCAGGTAAGGGTGATAAAGGATAATGAGGGAAATGTACTCACAAGCGAGGAGAGTGTGTTGAGTAGATGGAAAGAGTACTGTGAGGGGCTGTTGAATGGAGAGAATGAGAGAGAGAGAGAGATAAACAGAGAGAGACAGACAGACAGAGAGAGAAAGAGAGACAGATATATATATATATATATATATATATATATAGAGAGAGAGACAGGGAGAGAGAGAGACAGAGAGAGAGAGAGAGAGAGAGGATGGATGATGTGTGGATAGGGAATCAGGAAGTGCAACAGATTAGCAAAGAGGAGGTAACGACAGCTATGAAGATGATGAAGAATGGAAAGGCTGTTGGCCCAGATGACATACCTGTGGAAGCATGGAGGTTTTTTGGAGAGATGGAAGTGGGGTTTTTAACCAGATTGTATAATAAAATCATGGAAAGTGAGAAGATGCTTGAGGAGTGGAGACGTATATTGATACTGATTTTTAAGAATAAGGGTGATGTGCAGAGCTGTAGCAACTACAGAGAGATAAAAGTGATCAGTCTTAGCATGAAGTTATGAGAAAGAGTAGTGGAAGCTAGGTTAAGAAGGGAGGTGATGATTATTGAGCAGCAGTATGGTTCCATGCCAGGAAAGAGCACTACAGATGCAATGTTTCCTCTGAGGGTGTTGATGGAGATGTACAGAGAATGTTTGAAGGAGTTGCATTGTGTATTTGTAGACTTAGAGAAAGCATTTGACAGGGTGTCTTGAGGAGTTGTGGTATTGTATGACGAAGTTGGGAGTGGCAGAGAAGTTTGTAAGAGTGTACAGGGTATGTATGAGGGCAGTGCGACAATGGTGAGGTCTGCAGTAGGAGTTACAGATGTCTTCAAGGTGGAGCTGGGATTACATCAAGGATCAGCTCTGAGCCCTTTTTTATTTGCAATGGTGATGGACAGGTTGACAGACAAAACCAGACAGCAGTCCCTGTGGACTATGATTTGTGGATGACATTATGATCTGTAGAGACAGTAGAGAACAGGTTGAGGAGACCCTGGAGAAGTTGAGATATGATCTAGAGCGGAGAGGAATGAAGGTCAGCAGAACTAAGAATATATGTGTGTGAATGAGAGGGAGAACAGAGGAATGGTGAGGATGTAGGGAGTAGAGTAGGCAAACGTGGATGAGTTTAAATACTTGGGATCAACAGCTCAGAGTAATTATGAGTGTGGAAAAGAGGTAAAGAAGAGAATACAGGTAGGGTGGAGAAGAGTGTCGGGTATAATTTGTGACAGACAGGCACCAGTAAAAGTGAAAAGGAAGGACTACAAGATGGTAGTGAGACCAGATATGTTATATGGGTTGGAGACAGTGGCACTGATGAAAAGACAGGAGTCAGAGCTGTAGGTGGCAGAGTTAAAGATGTTACGATTTGCACTGTGCATGACGAGGATGGACAGGATTAGAAATTAGTATGTTAGAGGGTTATCTCAGGTTGGATGGTTTGGAGACAAAGTCAGAGAGGCGAGATTCCTTTGGTTTGGACATGTGCTGAGAAGGGATGCTGGGTATATTGGAAGTAGGATGCTAAGGATGGAGCTGCCAGGTAAGAAGAAACGAGGAAGGCCTACGATAAGGTTTATGGATGTGGTGAAAGAGGACATGCAGGTGGTTGGTGTGACAGAGCAAGATGCAGAGGACAGGAATAAATGGAAACAGATGATCCGCTGTGACAACCCCTAATGGGAGCAGCCGGAAGAAAAATAAGTTATACATTTCTCAATGAAACCTGATGCTTTGCAGAAAAGATCACCAGGATAATTGGCTATGCTTAAAATGACCCATAAGTGCAGTTAGCCTAGTATGAATTTGCTTTATATGTGGGGGGTTGGTGTAATGGTTAAAATGTTTGACTTGCAAACACAAGGGGCAGCATTTGATCCTCACATGGGGTAATTGGCTAAACTTAAAATGGCCCACAGAGGCAGTTAGCCTATTACTAAACCAAGAAAAGCTTTGAAATATAATGGCTCCAAAGGTTCAGCTAAACTGTACACCTAGATCAGCCATTTTCACCAGCATTAATAATACCAGGACTTCAAAAATGAATGGCCTTAAGACTGTCTGCAATTTAAGGGTGTAGCTAGACACACTCAGTGTACTCAAGTCAGTGCATGTATTTCCTTAACATATCTTAGAATCTTTATGGATCAAACAGCACAGAATGTTTAGAACCATTTAAATTAGTCTATACTATATAGTGGTATGTAAATAATTCTAACATAATTTGAATGCGTTTCTAAAAGTAGCCTTTTTATGTTTATAATTAGCAACAACTGAAAATAGTGCATCATTTTCTGAAGTGTAGAAGGGCATCATTTTGAGGGTTGAGTACAGTTTTTTTAAATGATAGAAGGGTGGTGAGAACAGCATAATGAAGTCTGAGAAGAAAATATAAATGTCTGGCTATACTCTGTAACATAAATAATAAATGGGCCACATTGGATGCCGAAATGGCTACCAAACCCCCTCTAATTCTGTCATAAACAGAAACCTGACTGAAATACTGCATCTACCTTTCTATCTTCATACAACCTAACTGCAATTTCCCCCATGGTAACAGACCAGGAACTGGAATGGGGGGGGGGGGGGGGGCTTCATGCTCCTTATCAAAACTAATGCAGCATTCACCATTGCCAAAAATAACAATGCCATATTTCCAAACTGGATAACAGCAATCTCAAAAACAGGAAAACATACTCACCTTAACATTGATGTCATTTAGACTTCTTCTTCCTCCTCTGTAAATACTATTAGAGATAACTTCCTGGAAGTTTTGCTAAAGTCCAAAATGACATCATTATTCTAACAACCTCAATGTCATTCTCAGTACAATAGCTACAGTCTGGCAGAAGCTACCCAACTCAACAAAGCCCTGATACAACTCAAACTACAACTGCTAGTTAAAAAAAAAATCTAACAAGACCCAACCATCAGTTCAGAAACCATACTACTCTGGAATACATTATTACAACTACAGGCCACCACTGTACCAATATTACTATTCTACCTAACTCACTTAGTGACCACTGCACCAATATTACTAATCCACCTAACTCACTTAGTGACCACTGCACCAATATTACTATTCTGCTAGTCACACCAATGGTGCAAATAATGAACTAACTTGTAGTTGTCCAAAATCAGTTTAATCCAACAATAATCACAGTAGTCAAGCGCTTTCGTCCAGCACACACTGGACTTCTTCTGAAAATGTCAAGTTCACTTTTTCTTCGGTTGTACATTTGGAGGTAATGCATATTCATGAATGACATATCAGGGGGGGTGGGTTTTGGGCAGGGCTTGCTACTGCGCATCCGGTGAGGCCCTCAACTACAGTATTGCCAAATAAAACACTATTTATCTGCTTAATTAATCTTCCTAACTCACTTAGTGACCACTGTACCAAAATTACTATTCTACCTAACTCACTTAGTGACCACTGCACCAATATTAGTATTCCGCCTAACACACTTAGTGACCACTGCCTGGTATTCTTGTTTTGGTAATTTTAAACTTCAAAGCCCCTACCAGAAATAGTAATAGGTGAATCACTTCCAAACCAAGAGCTTCCAGTCCTAGACTGGATATTAAATAAAATCCAAAAGACTTCCAAAAATCCACAAGGTAAACCAAGGCAGACGTGATAAAAACCATTTTAATGAAAGTGCTTACCATTCATTAAACTGGTTTTTATCACATCTGCCTTGGTTTACCTTGTGGATTTTTGGAAGTCTTTTGGATTTTATTGTTTTATTTCCACTGGTATTTTGCTCCACTGTGGCATTTTTTGTGTTTTTTCTGGATATTAAATAACATTGTCAGTGGCACAGACAGGTAGCTTTTGGGGCAAAAGGTTGTGGTTTCTATTACCACATCACATAGATTGCTGACACAGCATGGGGGGTGCTGCACTCCTGAGTGTGTCATCCTTCAAATGAGATATTATACTGAGGTCTCGTTTGCTTTAGTTAGTGGAAGCTCAGGTGGTTGTAAAATATCCTATGGCACCTATTGAAAAGAATAGGGGTCTTTTATTTAATGCAATGTAAAAAAAGAAAATCGTATTTACATATTTACAAACACTTATATTCACAACTCCATTTTATATTAATTTTTATCACATTTCCTATAATATTCTCATTATTATTCTTCCATAATTCACCCACTCCTTCTTCCACAACCACAATCTAATCTTTTACAATATACCTGCTAAGATCCATTTCCCATTACACAAAATTTCATTCAGTCTTTTATTACAAATGACCCATATTACATAAAATAAGTTCTTGCATACAATTCTCACACTTTTTCTTCTAGTTCTTATAATAATCATACGTAATCACATTCATATCTATATTCTTTAAGGCATTAATGCTCTCAAAAAATTTTTTCACAAAACTTTTACTGCAGTTTCACAAGTCCTTTACATTAAAAAAGTGCACTATTGTATCTTCTTCCCCACAAAATAAACACACTTTTTTAATTTTCTTTTGATATGGTATAGTCCCCTTTAACGGTAACTTATTTATTACTAGTCTCCTTAGAAAATCACATTTTCCTTACTTTAATGGCTTTAATCACACCTTCTGATAAATTCTCCCAAGATTTTACATAATAATGGTGTTTCATTACATCACTAGATCACATCCTTCTGTCTTTTTCTAAAATATTCATTTTTAATTTAATGTTAATAGTTTTTCTTGATAATTTTTAATTTCTTCATTTATATAGTCTTTTTTTCTTTTCTTATACTCATCTCCCAAATGTTTTTCTATTTATATTTAAACATTCTCACTATCAATTTCTTATTCTCAATACTCTATACAAGCTTAACAAAGCAGAATATACAACTGGATTTAATAAAAAACAATCCCCCTTTCACATTCTCTCACATACAACACACCTCTTTTCTCTAAGTTTAATCTTGAACCCCATAAGAAAGAAAAACATCATTTGCATAATTTCTTTTTCATATTTTCCAGGAATCATATAATCATTTGATATCCTATTGTCCCCATTAATACTGAATTCACCAGATGAACCTTTTTCTTGAATGCTAATCTTTATGTCTTCCACAAAAGAAAACATATTTCTTTCATTTCTTTTATCAAACTCACCAATTGTATCATAATTACATTATTTTTCCCAAATTTTATCCCTAGCAAAGACACTTCATCAACTGAAAAATACACACCCCCAATTTCCTCCGCAATACCTAACCCCTTAATTTTATCTTTGAGATCATTCCAGTTTCACTTAAATATTCATTCAAACAAACCAAAAACTTTCCTCATGCATATTTTGTTCTTAGCAATTGCAACTATATCCTCTGCATATGTCAGAAGTACAGGACTTGCAATATCCTTTTGCATCATATATATAGAATCTTTTATTTTATAAGCTACTTTATTCACTATCATATTCTTTACCATTCCAAACAATATTCCACTCCTGGGACATTCTTGTCTTATACCAGATTTCATGCATATTTCTTTACTCATCCACTGATTCACAATACTTTTACTTTATTATTTTGATATGCTGACATATATACTCTCCTAAAAAGAGAGAATTAAACATTTTTTTATGACATTTCCCTTATTGAAGCTCAATACAACACACAGCAAAGCCTCTAGTTAAAAATTTAATGTATTTTATTATACATCCACATAATCCACATAGAATGTCAATTGCTTCCATCCCTCCACACTTCAATACTGGGACTTCATCAGAACAACCATGTTGAAAAGAACCACTTCCCTTTTATACTATACCCATTTAGCTAATTAATTAGCCAATAAAATGCAAATCATTAACTATAATGCCACAACCACATTTAAAACATAATACAACTATAAAAACAATATCACATGTTCCACAAAAGTACTCATACAAACTAAACTGCTATACCTGATATATATATATATATATATATATATATATATATATATATATATATAAATGTTTACATAATAAAAAATATGTACATTCATATTAAATGCATTATTATAAAAAATTAAGAATAATATAATGAATTATCATATAAAATATACAAAAATTATGGCAAATTTTTAGCATTTTTACCCTTCTTTGGCCATGTAAACACCTTGTAATACTCATCATTTCTTAATTGCTCTATTACCATAAAACTTATCAAGTAGCATATTATTTATAATTTTAGTGTCCTCTTTTTCAAAATTAGGAGTAAAGATATGTGCTCATTCATACCTGGGGGGGGGGGGGGTTGACTGCATTCAATCATGCCTGCCATTGAAATTCTTTCAGTTCTAACATAAGTTCCCACCATCCCCCTCTGGGGTCATTAGGGACTACCTCCAACATTCCAAATTTAAACTTTGTGAAGTTGGAACATTCAGTGCTATGCTTGAACAGTGCATTATTGATATTTGCATTTTGTATTGCGTACATATGTTTGTACATTTTCTTATTTAATTGTCTCCCTGTTTTACCCACATAGTAATGTCCACACCCTTCACATATTGCTATGTATACTAAACCTTTGGTATTACAATTTTCCTTCTGAATATTCACCCCAAAAGGTATCCCTTGAAGGTTAAGTGTTCTTTCATTTAAAATATACTGGTACTGCCTACATGCACCACAACATGTTGTGCCTTTAGTTGGTATTAAATTCCTAATTAAATGCTGCTCATAAATAGATTTACAATTCCTCCCTGTTTTATAAATAAATTGTGGTTCACCACATACATATTTCATAATCTCCATGTTCCCTTTGAAAATTTCCCAGTTTTTAGATGTTATATTCTTAATTTCTCTGCTGATTGAGGCATATGGAATCACCATCCCTTTATTAAAATCCTGTTTTTCTCTTGGGACACCATCTCCATTGTTGAATCCACTTACATTACCTAATAGGGTCTTGTACCTATTACCCCATCCAGTTTTCATTTCCTCACACAAACCTTTAACCAATTTTTCAGGGTACCCCCTCTCTAAAAACAGTGCACTTATCTTCCCCATTTCAGTCTCAAACAAATCTAATTCTGAGCACATTCAGGCTGCCCTAACCAGCTGCCCTTTAAGTATGTTCCTTTTCATATAACCAGGGTGACAAGTATGGCAATTCAGATAATTATTAGAAAAGGTCTCTTTTCTAAATATTTTTGTGGAAAACTTCCCTCTCAAATTATCTTTGATTAAAGTAATGTTCAAATAATCTATAAATTCATCATTGGTATTTCCCATAAATTTAAAATATGATGTGATGTTATTTAAATAATCCAAAAAATAACTCATTATTCTCATTCTTGTCCTTCATATAATGAGTATATCGTCCAATCAAATGAAAGTAACCTATCCATTTCCTGGAAAAATCACAACTCAATACATGCCTAACCTCCCAGGCATACAGAACCAAATTGGAAAAGATGGGTGCACAACTTGCACCCATCGCCACTTCATTCAATTGCTTGAAGTAAACCCCTTCAAATGTAAAATAATTGCTGTCCAAAATAACTTCCATAGCCGCCATAATGAAATTAATTAATACCGCATCCATATTGGTAAGGCTACGGATAGCTTCATGAAACAACTCTAATCGTTAACATCAATTGTTGAAAAACAGCACTGTTCAGTACACTAACTTTGGTCAATTTTGGTCAACATATCTCATGAATCTTTCAGCAAATGATGGATAGTGCTGTAACATTTTTCAAAATCCTATCAATAAAACTCCCCAGTAAATAAATAGGCCCATTTTGTGCAGAAATAGTAACTCTAAATGGGGGTTGAGACACACACTTGTGGACTTCTGGTATGCCAAATGCGACAGGAATTAATATTTGATCAGACTTTAAAAATTCATAAATTCCCCTGATATAACCTCTTGAAAGAGTGAATCTTCTAAAACTAATTGGATCTTCCTATGTGCTATGTAAATTTCATTCTTCGAAACCTCATGAGAATTGTTTGTATTATAAAATATTTCCATTAAACAATTAATGTAGTCCATTTTATTAAATAAAAACCACTCCCCCTCCCTTATCAGGCTTCATCACCCTCATTTTGAATCATTCTCATAAGTTCAAACTCGTCTTTTGTTAGGTTACAGCCTTTGTTTATCTTCTTGTTGTCACTATAAAGTAAAGAATATATATCTGTTGAACAAGGCCATTCAAATACTGATACTACGGGGTGGAGTGGGGGGTTAAAACAACTCTTCTTTAAACATGACACCTAAACTTTCTTTGTCAGTTGTTTGACTTTTTTAAAAAAACACCTTTAAATTAAACCTTCTAGTAAATAATTTAATCTCAGTTATAACATCCACAGCATTTACTACATGGGAGAGCACAAAGTTGAATCAATTTTCCAACAAAGAAAAGTAGTTTCTATCTATAATTGAATCTGTATAATTGAAAATGTTAAACCCTCTGTAAAAAAGCACTTTCCCATTGCTCTTAATTTCAATTACATTGGGTACACTCACTACATCTTTATTGTAATGGTTTAATTGTTGTATCTCTGTCCTCTCCCCCTGCACCTCCCTCCTCTTGTGGTACGGGGCTGTGAAAAAAATATTTTTGTCTTTCTATTTTCTATCCTTTCTGATCCTCTTATTGGTGGAAAATTCCTGTTGTATTCATTCAAATCTATGTCCTGTAAGTTCCATATTCTGTAATCATACTCATTGTTGTAATCTGTTCAGTGTGGTTTCTAATTACCCCATTTGCTGAATCATACACATCATAGTATGCATTAGGTAAAGGGCAAGCCTTTTTTTGTTATACTCATTATCATCCCTAGCCATCCTTTTCTTTTTCCTTTCAAGGTTGCCCTTAACAAAATTCTTTACTTTCTTAAAGACATTGTTATATTTAATAGCATTAGTGTCAAACAATAAATCATTCAATTTAGTTCATCCAAATATTTGTTAACATTCACATTATTAACTTTAATAATAAATGGCATTATTTCACAACCAAACCGGTCAAAGATGTTTAAAAGTTCCTCCATTTCATGCTCCCAACTTTTAATCTGTTAGGGAAATTATACAGTCTAAGTCCTTTAGGGACTTGTTTGTTCTTAATACTTTCACTTAGATATAAATTGTTACACGGCAGGCCCATAACTTTAAAAAGTTTATTTTCAAGTTCATACATTTTGTTTTGGAAGGATTTGGGCATTTGCCTGTAAATACTCATAGATCCGTTACTGTTAAAACAGACATCAGTTTGAATCCATTGCTGAAAGTTAAAGTTCTCCCTGTTACTTCCTTCCAAATCATTATGGCGTTCCCTGGCTCTATATACTCTCCTAAGTTTATAACATGTTGCATACTTTCTCATAACATTCCACAAAGCATCATGTCCTACTGTATGAAATGCTTTACTAATATCTCCTACCATAAGTTTCACATCCTCCCTTTTTACTTATACTATCGTATACTACTACTAAAATAACCACTAACAATTCTTGACATCCCTTCTCTTTTATATCATATATACTTTCTTTCTTAATATCCCTCATCATTGCTTCCATTCTCCTCTATATTATTCTTACAAAAATGTATAATCGGCATTGTTTACTGTGATGGGTCTGCAATTTTTTATTTTTCTCATCTTTCTTCCATATAAATTTTAATCTCCCGCTACATAACCCGTTACAAACAAAACCTTCCTTTAACCATTCATTCTAGTTGCCAGTCTGTTAATTTCTTGTGCATACCCTGCTCTACACCACCCACTCATGATACTGAATCAACATTTACTTGTCTAAGTATATCATCCAATTCACCAATATTAGATTTCTTTACTCATATATTTTTTAACATGCTGTACTGTAATACTCATAATATGGTCTTGCTTTCTTTTTTTATCTCTCCTTTTATATTTTTCATTTCCCTCATATACTAACACCTTCCTTTACTATTTTACCCAGATAAGCAGATACCTCTACCATTCTTCCTTGTAGGTAATATCTCTGTCTAAAAAGTAATGTCTTATTTGTTCTTGATTTCTTTTACATATTTCTTTTTTATTATCATAATACTCTTTTGTATTATTTTTTAAAATTTCTAATACATTTTTATACATTTTCCCATACTTCACATTCTCTTGCTTTTTTATTTCTTCCTGCCACTGAAAAAAAAAATTGTTATACTTCTTTTTTAATTCAGTCCACTGTTCAGACCAATTTTTGTAGAAGTCTGTCATAGTTATATGATCCTTCCATAACTGCAATACTTCCCTTTCTCCAATTTCATCCAGTAGTTTATCATTAATTCTTATTTTCCTGTTTTATATACTCCTTTTCTGCCATCACTTACACCCATATTGATAAATGGTCTGATAAACCTGTTACAGTGGTATCTCTATCTGCTATCTCCAGGCCTTTTAATAATAGAAAATAATCAACTTCTGACCCAAGAGACCCCTTCTATAAGTCCATTGACAGTTCTCCCACACAACCAATTTACCACATTTCATCACATCCTGCATTTTTTAATATCTTTCTCTTACTTATTACATTCCCCCCTTACATTACAATTAAAGTCTACTGCAGTTATAATGTTCATGTTGACCACTACATACTGTAATATTGGATTAAACAGATTTTCTCCTTCTTGGCAATTTATATATGCATATAATGTTATTTTATAAACACGCTCTCTCCACCTTACATCTACAGCAGTTAACCTTCCCATGCTTGCTAACATAACATCTAGTATTTTCACTCCTTGGGATTCAATATTGCCTACACTAAGTGAACACTAAGTGTACACTGTTCTGAGTGAACAGACAACACAGACATAATTCACACATTCTTCCTAATAATTTTAGTTTTCCTACTAATATTCTTGCAGCTTTAAATATTGACAGGGATTCGTAAAGGTTACCACAAAGTATAGACTACATGTTCACTTAGTCTAATCTTTCTGAGTGACTAGAAAGCACAAAACATGTGATTAGAATTTTATTGAATACATATAATGTACACTTAGTGTAGGCTTTATTGAAGCTGGCCCACTGTCTTTTTTTTACATAACACAGCCTTTCCAGAACCTCTCTTCCTAAGTTCCATAGTATATTTCCACCCCACAATTGTTCTGTTTGCAATCTTTCTTCACTTGTCAGAAATCTTACATCCTCTAACAGAACAACACCCACATCACAATTATCAGACCATTCCACTATCCCTATCCTTCTTCAGTGTTAATAATACTATTCACGTTCACTGACAGTACTCTAAAATTATTACCTTTCTTTCTTTTTAAGTTTAAGGGGAAATATTTTTCACATTTAAGGTATATACTTTACAGTTACCCATTTAAATGTATCTTTTTCTTTCATGTTTATTCCTTTAAATTTTCTTTTCCTATCCTTTACCCTTTTGCCAATATATCTTTTTTTATTTCTATTTTTCAACTTATATCTTCTTCACCCCTTACTGCAGAACTTACTTTAATTTCTTTTTCTTTTTTTCCTTTTAACTTTACTTCTATCTCTGCATTATTTTAATGTCCCTTCATCTTCTAATACACTACCTTCATAAGTACTTTTCAGTTCTTTATTTAGTTGCACATTTAAATATTTTCCTTTCTCACAATACATCCATAAATGCCCATTTTGATTGCATTTATAACAATTTAACCAACATTTTTATCATGTCCTATTTCTACACAAAAAACAATGATTTTATTACATATATCTATAAAAAATGCCATTCTTTCCCACAAAAAAACAAGCTTGGGTTTACCCCATTAATTTACCACACGTCTGTTCTCCCCAGCATTTATAATACTTGGAATGTGCACAATTTTGTATTTACCATTTAAAGTATTGCAGAATATCCACATTCCCCAGTCCATAAACCTCTATTGTTATATACTTTCATACCTACCAAATCCTTTTTTAATATTATTTTTCAGTGCCTATTTGAAATTGAGCATGCATCTTTCTCTTGGTTTATCTAAGTGTGTTAATAGCATATAAATTCCAACGGTTATCATTCTTTTTTTATATTCACACAAAAACATTTTCATACCCTGTCCAGTCTCAAAAATAATGCACAAAAGTTTCTTTATCTATTAGAATAAAAGCCCTTGCCTTATGAACTTCAGTGCCCAATGGAATTATAATGTTGTCCCAAATATCATACCTATTTATTTTTCTTGTTTTTATTTTATTCTAATAACGTATTTTCTTCTTGTAGTACTATCTTTGCTACTATCTTCTTTCTTTTCAGCTCCATCTGCAACAGTCTCTGAATCCAATTTTTCCTTTATGTCCATCTACATTGTCCATGAAGGCTCCCACCATTCTCCAGCTCACTTAGCACCAACATGTCCTTAAGTAAATCATCCCACAACCTTCCTGACCTGAGGGTTGTAACATAATCTTCTTTTCTGACATCCAGTTCACTAAACAGTTCATTTTGGAACAACCTCTCTGAATCCATCATTACTCCACTAGATTGCATCAAATCATACACAGTAATTCCTCTCCCTTTTCCACCATGACCTTGCATGCACACTATCCTCCCAGCTGCCACTGCACGAGGAAAATGACTTGCACATGTGCTTGCTAGCTGAACAAGCTATGAGTAGAGGTGTTCCCCAATTCCATGGTCAAACTTCCCCTAGTAGTATAACTACCATGTCAGGTTTCCCTGAAAGAGGTAACTACTTTAGTAGGACTAAACCAATCAACAAAAAATAAATAAATAAACATTTTTTTGGTCCCCTTTATACCTCATAAGCCACTCTGATATCCCTTCACCAGTACCCTCATTTCTATCCAAGTCTTTGTATTCCCCTGTGTACATAGGATATTTAGGAGACTGAAATGCTCATGGTTAATTAATGATATTAATTAATTTATTTATGTATTATTTATTTATTTATTTTAATTTACATTTGTTGACCGGGATAGTCTAACTGGATTTATGTCCATTTTCAGTAGAGTCCTGGGGAGATGAGCTCCAAGAGATTACTAGACTACTAACATACAGGTACTAGTTGTTATACAGTTAAATACTACAAATTGTAAACAGTTCAGGAATCTTCACAGTTTATACAAAAAACATGTTACAAGCATTAGATAAGTTATTTTAGACTTTATGTACAAGACTTCATTAGTAACTAGAAAGTAATTGTTACACAAATGCATACTTCAAGTTTCAACAGTTCAGCAATGCTCACAGTTTAAACAATACTTGTTGCCTGCCTTAGGTAGGATACTTTAGAATTATATGCAGAAGAATTTAACTAGGTATTTAAAACCCTCATGAAACAGAGGTACAATGTATGGACAGCCTGGAAGCAAAACTCCAATGATAAGAATATCCACCAAACCTATTTCCCTTTAAGAAAACAAACCAGAACTGCAACCAACTCTACCAAATCTATCTACTTAAGAAATAAATGAATGGCTACCACAAGTAATCCAAAACAATTCTGGAATGAAATAAAGGAACTGACAGGTCAATTCAGTAAACTCAGCTACTCTTCCAGCTCACTAACATATAATGTCAGTTCCAACTAGGCTGAGGATTATAAAAATGTTATCATATCCAGTATCCAAGAAATCACTAGTTCTTTTCAATCTTCTACCACCGCCCAACAAGACCAGCATGAGGGTACTCAACCTCTGCTATATCCCCTAGTCAAATATGCAGCTACTCTCCATTTCAGGGAGATCTCAATGAAACCAACAATCTTCTGCAAAACCTGAAATAATTCTCCTCTAGTTTATCTATCCTCCATCCTACCTTCCATAGAAGGGCAGCAGATAAAATTACCAAACTGCTAACCTACATAAACAAACTTTTACTATGGCAAAATTGCCACCTGCCTTAAAACATTCCATCAAAATCCCATCTCAAAGGTACCCTCTCCTGAAACACTTAAGGATTTTAAACCTTTCTGTGCTATCTTCCCCATTTTAAGTAATTTGAAAAAAACTCCTGTACAAGCAGATGGTCAAACATATAAATATATTATACTGTTCTCATCACCTCAAAAAGTCCCATATCTACCCCATATTGACATTACAGAAAAACAAAACAATGTTATTAGCCATGTTTCAGAATACAAATACCAATGGCTTACCCACATTCCCTCTTTAATCTTTTCAACCCACACAGACAAAGTCACTACTAAAGTCTTCTCTCAGCTTAACAGCCCACATTGCCCTAGCCAGAAAATGTTATTTTCCCATATCAGATACGACTACTTCAAACTTTTCCCTCAGCTTACAATATCCGAAGGCTGCAAATCACCAAAAATACAATTTACATATTCATCCTTGTCACAGACAATCAATCTCATCATTGTAACCTCTTACAGAGGCTAAAATGTCTCCCAGTCATTGAAAGGTCAACATATCAGGTCTATATTAGAGGAACGGAAAGGCTTGAGTGACACATACTAAGCGAATATCAAAAAAGTGAACGGAGATCACCGTACAGAATTCTTCCCTTTACTTCAATGGAGTGCGATCTCGGAGTTGGTATATTTAAGTAGCGGGGTGTGGGGGTGCAGGGGTCTTGCCCCCCTGCATAAAACAGTTTCCGAGAGTTTTCCTGTGTTAGGTGTTTTGTTTGTGTGTTTCGATATAACAGAAATTCGCTCAGTATGTGTCGCTCAAGCCGTATTCGCTCTTGTCAGTTTTCGTTCCTATAATATAGACCCAACATATCTACTGGATACTTTTTGATACAAAATAATAAAAAGGGGGGTTTAATGCCTACTTATGAAGAGGAAACTTCTCGCTAGAAATCAGATATACTCCAAAAGAAATACCCAAGATGAGACTATTACATTGAGCAGACCTCCTTTTAAAACGGGGATTGGTGAATATGCCTTCTCCCATCTGGGGGCAGGTTTATGGAATAAACTCCCAACTGAAACAAGGAGTCTTAAATCACTCACTGAGTTCAGAAATGCCCTGAACATTTGAACAATGAAGTGATGTACAAATGCTTTAGGGATAATAGTTATCCACACACTGTTTGCTATTACCCAGCACACTCTGTCTCTGGCCATTCAGTTAGTCCCTTCTTGTTGTCAATACCGTGATGCTACAACTGTATACTTTGTATACTGCAAATAGTATTTGTAAATTGTACAACAATTCTTATATTATTTTTTTCTATTTTCTCTGTACAATTTATTTTTGTATTCTTATACTGTGTACTTATTTACAATTATACAAATGTTTGCCTTTTCAGAGTGTATCTATTTGATTTATGTCTAAAAAGGAACAAACCAGACATGTCCAAGGGTCAGCTTCCGGTGATTTCTCCTGTCCACCTAGTGAATCTGGGCATACTTGTGCAATGCAGCAATTGCCTCATGTACACAGACAACCTCTCCTCCTACCACCTAACACTACAACCTGTGAGAGATGCACTTACATAGCCAAACTGGAAGCAAAGCTCTCTCCACCCAAGATTGTGCTAGACAGTCAAGAGGAGAAGGTTCACACCTGCACTACACCTCAAGCAACACATAGCCCTTCTAAACCCACACCACCAACACTAAACCATCATATGCAGAGGCCCTTAACAGTAACCTGCCCAAACAACAAGGACCTCCGAAACTGAAATGCAAACAAACACCAATCACAACCAAAGTGTCACATAGCTCACAACACCAGTGTGCCACCCAACAACATCCCCTAAGGCAAGACAACGTACCCAACACTTTAGTCATAGGTGATTCTATAGTCAGGCACACTGATGTCCCACTCACCAGGCTGAACTAGGAGAAAATTACAGTCAGCTCCCTGTCGGGTGCCAGGATCCGCCACATAACACATGCACTCAAGTCACTCCACAACAAGTGCAAATATGACTCTGTCATTGTCCATGTTGGAGTGAATGACTTGAGACAAATCTCCCTGGACTACATGAAAAGAGACATAGAAGAGCTCTCAGATCATGTGGCCCAGGCAGGTATGACCCTAGCCCTGAGTAGCATCCTGCCTTCGCCCAGAAAGATACCACAGTATAAGGACAAAATGATTGACTTCAACAATTGGCAAAGCTTCTGGTGTCATTCAAAGGGGATCCAGTATCTGTTTGCCTGGGATGACATGATTGACGGACAACGATGCTTTGCCAGAGATGGTCTGCACCTGTCATCCCTGGGATTCAGGTTAGTGGCTACGGCTCTTGCCACCCCTATAGTGCCTGTTTTAGGCAAAGTTCAAAGGACAAAACCACCACCATAACAGGTACAAGCATGTCAAATCTGAAGGTAATGCTACTCAGTGCCAGAAGTCTAAACCTCAAAATGCACTCTCTCGAGGCACTCCTAAAAATGGAGAACATCAGTATCTGTGCAGTAACTGAGACCTGGTTCAAGGCTCCAGAGAGTACCCCTGCAATACCAGACTACAACTCTTGCTACACTTTTCGGCCACCAAACCAGGACTGAAACACTAAAGGTGGAGGAGTGTCCATATTCACCAAGGATATTCACACCACCAGGCTAGTTGCCCAACACAATGCATCTGAAATTCTCCAGGTGCAACTAACACTAGGTAAGACTGCAATCCAAATTGTAGCTTGCTACAGATCCCCCACCATGCCCCAAGATTCTCACTACACCTTTCTAAACATACTGGAAAATATTAAGATACAACCAAACACCCTAATACTGGGTGATTTCAACTACCCTGCCATTAACTGGGAAAACTACTCATGTACCAACACTTTTGCCCAACGGTTCTTGGATTTCATAAATTCCAATGCCCTGGATTAACTAATCCATAGTCCCACCAGGGGCTCCAATATCCTAGTCCTGGTCATTACCAACATGGGAAATCGATGCTCCACACCTATGTCGCCTCCTCGTTGGTCAGGACTGACCATAGGCTAATCACCCTTGACATCCGCATCCCTCCCCCACCCCCCAGTAAGGAAACCTCCGTAAAAAACTTCTCTAAAGCCAACTTCATGCTACTCACG
Source organism: Protopterus annectens (assembly GCF_019279795.1). NCBI lineage: Eukaryota > Metazoa > Chordata > Ceratodontiformes > Protopteridae > Protopterus > Protopterus annectens. Next base: position 1,577,152,739 of record NC_056726.1, on the reverse strand, counting down.
TCAGAAGTGACAAACTTCATGACACCCATGCAGATGGGAACTGAAAGTTTTACTGCTGAATCCTACACTAAGGCACTGTACGAGCACATCCACTCGTGCATGAATCGTGCCATCCCAAATAGAACCAAGATGCTCTCCTCCAAAAAAAGGAAGCCAATCTGATGGTCCCCTGCCATAAACAAACTTTACAACAAAAGGAAAAAACTGTTCCAGAAAATAGGAAAATCCCAGAATGCAAAAAACTCCCTTACCAGCCTCAGTAAGAAGCTGAGATCCCTCATAAAATCCTCCAAAGCTAGTTACAAAAATCAAATTGCCAAAAATTCCAAAGAAAACCACAAGGCATTCTATAGCTATGTCAAGAATATAAATGGCAATGCTCAGATATGATCTGAGCTACAACAGAATGGCAGTAAATATACTGATCCCAAGGATATTGCCAATATCCTGGCAGATCGATTCAGTGCCAACTTCGCCCCCCCTCTCACCCCCTAAAGAGCCCATCTCAATACCAAAACATTGCCAAATTCCAAATTTTCCAAAAAAATTTTACACAGGTAAAAACTGCACTCTCCAAAGCTAAGAATACAGCATCCATGGAACCAGACAACATCCTGGGCTGTGTACTACATGAACTACAAAATGAACTGGTACCTCACCTAAGTGTCATGTTTAATCATAGCCTTATCTCAGGCTTCATACCCACTGAGTGGCACACAGCTACAGTTATCCCACTCCACAAGGGGGGATCCACCTTGGATCCTGGGAACTACCGCCCCAACAGTCTGATGAGCCTGATCTGCAAGGCCATGGAATGTATTATTATGCAACTTATAAACAAAGATATTGGCAACCTTCAAACACTGGACCCCACCCAGTTTGGGTTCATGAAGGGCAGATCTTGTCTCCTGAACCTGATTGACTTCTTCAAATTAGTCTCCAGAGCTGTGGATGAGGGTAAGGCGGTCCACACAGCCTATCTGGACCTCACCAAGGCCTTCGACACCATCCCCCACTCTGGAATCATAGATAAACTTACTAAGCTGGGAATTAATCCCTACGTCACTCGATGGGTTGCCAACTGGCTTACTGACAGAGCCCACACTGTAAAAGTAGCTAACTCCAAATCCAGCTTCGGACAAGTGGAGTACCTCAGGGTTCAGTCCTGGGACCGCTCTTGTTTGGCATCTACTTCTCTGAAGTACAGGCTAACATTAAGGGACTCTGGCTAACACAATTTGCCGATGACTGCAAACTAAGAGCCATTATTGAATCCCCAAATGATGTGGATATTCTACAAAAGGGCCTTAAAGAAACAGATGCTTGGTGCCAGAGCCATGGGCTCAAGCTCAATGCAAAGAAATCTATACTTATCCCCTTTGGGAAAAAAACATGTACCCATGAATTACCACATAGATGGCTGTACACTAAACACTGAAAGTGTGATAAGAGACTTAGGGACACAGGTGGACAGTGGTCTCACCTTCGATAACAACATCACCACAACAGTCAGGAAATCCTTCTATGTGGTACACCTCATCACTAAGGGCTTTTCATCCAGAAAAAAGGAGGTCATTGTCCCACTGTACTCATCCCTCATTAGACCCATTATAGAATACAACGCCTTGTTTGGTATGTACCTGTCAAGACATCTGCAACAACTGGAAAAGCCACAGAAATACCACACTAAAAGAATCACAGGGCTAAAGCAGATGCCGTATGCTGACCATCTAAAAAAAACTCCAACTATACTCTGTCACATATCATCTACTCAGAGGTGATCTCTGCTTAACATACAAGACCATGTCAAACCCAGAGCTGTTGGACATGCTACACTTAAAGAAATCCCAATTCCACAGAGCCACACACTCCAGGGATCTAAACCTTGTCATCACAATTACCAAAACATGCTGGAGGGATAGGTTCCTGACCCAGAGACTCCCCAGACTCTGGAATAGACTGCCCATACATGTCAAGCAGAGAGCCTCTTTGGCATCTCTTCAAAAAGAACCTTGACGATTGGATGGGAGATAGGAAATTCACCCTGGGGATCACATCAGTCGCCCTGCTAGACAGGGGTCCAGGGAAGTAAATATTGTGAGAAGAAATAGCCAGGGAATTGTTATGGCTAGGCTTGTATAGGCCCTAGGGCTGATAGTCTAGTACCAACTTATAAACCTATGAACAGCCATCTGCATGCTTACTGTTTTATACTATTTTGTATTATTGTCTACAAATGTACATGATGATCACTTTGTAAATGTATACTTTCAGGCTGTGACTGAAATGGGGTCTTAAACCCAGCCCACCAACCCAACTATTAAATAATTAATAAACGTAACTTATATGAAAAAATTAAGACAAAAGTATCCAACAAACTCCGGGAAGCACCAGATAAAGAAGACTGAACACGTTTAATATGAAGCGCTTTTCGTTGCCGTACTATGGCAACTTCATCAGATAATTACAAACAAATTTCCATCCAAGTTTAAATAGTAAACCAAGTCACATGGTTAGCTGTCAGCTGTTTTAAAACATCACAAATCATTCAAAATATAAAAAATATAAAAAAATAAAAAAATGTCTTTTACATGTTAACTTGGACTTAAACAAATACAGGTACATTGATCAAAACAACACATGTACCTATCTAGATTCCCACGTCCTTTCCACCACTATGAACAGTGAAAATGTTAAAATATTACTCAAACTGATCTCTCATTGTTCATATGTTCATACACTCTGTCATGGAGCCTACACTCAGTCTTCCCTACATAGAAGACTGGACAGAGTAGGCACCTAGCGACATATACAAATTGTTTGGAGTTACAATTAAATTTATTTTTCAACCTATATTTGCTCCCATTAATACAGAATGTTTCACCCACATCCATAAATTTGCACATTCTACAACAACCACATGTAAATATACCTATCTGTTTGTTTAAACATGTTGTTCCCTTCCTTTCAAGAAGGTTCTTGAGGTTAATCCTTTTCTGAACACCAATTTAGGGAGCTCCCTAAGTTGGTGTTCAGAAAAGGATTTAACCTCAAGAACCTATGGTATAGAGACAAATAAAAGTGACAACCCTTTAGCAAGACATTCAGTATTGAATGAAAGCCACAAGTTTTTATTTAAAGCAATCGACCAAGTAAACATTGATCTTAGAGGTGGTCCTTTTAATTTATTATTAGAAGAACGAGAACTAGCATGGCAAATTAGGCTTAATGCATTTTCAAGCCCGGGACGTAATGACACCTGCAACATAGCTTGTTTATTAAAACTCAGAAGTTTAAAAAGATAGGTTATAATGTTCTTGACTTGTTGAATGGTGGTATTATTGTTTGTATAACACAATATATTTCTTGTATAACACAATATATTTTTTGTATAACACAATATATTTTTGGACAAGACATCATATAATGGTCAACACCTGAGAAAGTGTATACAGAGTGTGATGTTGCTTTAAATAAGTAACTTGAAATTAAAGTTGTTATTTATAAATATTACAACAGCAAGATGAAAGAAGGTATGAGTATACAACATACAAAGTTATATATATATATATATATATATATATATATACTTTTAAACAAGGAATTGCATACTGAAATAGTTATATATACTCCAATAAAAATGCAGAGGGGTTATGTATACAATTCATAAGTTTATATACATAGATGTTCAAAATGAGAGATCAGTTTGATTAATATTTTAACATTTTCACCGTTCATAGTAGTGGAAAAGACGTGGGAATCTAGATAGGTGCATGTGTTGTTTTGATCAATGTACCTGTATTTCTTTAAGTCCAAGTTAACATGTAAAAGAAATTTTTTTTATTTTTTATTTTTGATATTTTTTTATATTTTGAATGACTTGTGACGTTTTAAAACAGTGGACAGCTAACCATGTGACTTGGTTTACTATTTAAACTTGGAAGGAAATTTGTTTGTAATTATCTGATGAAGTTGTCGTAGTATGGCAACGAAAAGCGCTTCATATTAAACGTGTTCAGTCTTCTTTATCTGGTGCTTCCCGGAGTTTGTTGGATACTTTTGTCTTAATTTTTTCATATAAGTTACGTTTTTTACTCCAGTTTGTAAATAATTAATAAATACAGAAATGTACATTAGTTATTTGGAACACTTAGAAAGTTTTTTGTTTTCACCATGTTGTCAGAACATCTGCTGTTGTACAGCTTTTGTTAGGACAAAGATTCTCAAATCAAAACTGCCCTAGAAAAATCAGGATAAGAATCCTAGGGAGAAAAATGGAGAATTAAAATGTTACAAGACTATACTGCTGAGTTACAATATGTAATTACTCTTATTGTGGTTTAAGTTACATGTTCACAAATTGTGGTAAGAAGCAGTTTAGTTGAGTATTGATTGCTGAATAGAGTGATATCTAGTTTAAGTGTTTTATTGCTTGTGCAATTGTGTGACTTTGTGATAGAGTTGGGGTTTATGTTGAGATTAGTACTTGCCTCCTGACTTTCATTACTCTTAGGTTTGGAGTAAGAGTTAATCTTATCAGTTATGTGAAATGTTGTTGGGCAGTGTCTCTCACAATAAATACCATAAATAGTTAGGTGATTAGAACATTTTCATTAAATTTTCAAATGTTTTTGTATTTCTGGCTTTATGAATATTTTATTTTGATTATGCTGTTCATCATAAGTATGCCTGCAAAACAGCAACCCCACACACCTTTTATCATTTTGCACAAGTATTAACAGGCCATCACTCCCACTGGTGTCAGGTGCACACTGTAGCTTATGGAATGCTAGCATTACACTGAAAATGCTTCCCTATTTTTGGGCCTTTGTCTCCCATTATTTCTGGCTTTGTCCAGATTTCTTGAGTTAAGAGGTTTCTAGGTATTTCTTCTCTCTATGTTATATTAAGTTTTATTATGCCAGGGAAGACCAGTGTAACATTGTTCTGACTAATCTTAGAGAATATTACCATCTAGTTGTTTATATAACCCTCCCAGAAGAATTAGGGACACAGGGACACAGGGGACCATTGTGTTGTCAATGCTCTGGCAAAACACATTAATCAATACACTGACCACAAATTCAAGTTTGTTGTGCTGGACATCATATCCCCTTCATTAAGAGTAGGAGCCTGGCCTTTCCTGTTAGAAAAAGCCGAATTATTTTGGCAGATCAGGTTAGACTCCACACACTGGCCAGGCTTAAATGACCACTTAGCTATATCTAGCCTTTTAAAGCTTAAGGCGTTAAATAGATAAGACATCCCTTTGTTCCCATATGTGGATGTTAATTATTTTATAACAACTCATGTGACTATGAACCCAGAATTAACTTAGAATACATGCATACATGTTTACATCTAGAACCACTGACCTGAACATATTGCATTTAGTGCAGTTTTATTTTATTATTTATTTTTTATTTTCAGCCTTGCCCATTTCAGTATGATGACATACTTAAGAGATGTAAAAGTATATTAGTTAGAACAGAATGGGTACGATAAATGTTGATATATTTTTCAGTTTGAAGTTATTTTTACGTAGGAACGTGTATGTTCTGAGTGCTGAACTCTATGCCCTTTGAAACACTAGTATAACCATATTTATATATTTACGAAACATTTAATATGTTTTAATATGCCTTTATTATATGTTTTTAAACATTATACTAGCAATTTAAGTTTGTACTTTGTAACAACATGTAACATTTTTACATTTGGTATCCAGGACCATAGCCTTTATTTATGAGTATGATTTCCCTTTAAGTTTGTAAAGAGGAAATTATGTAATGTGCCTTGCTTTATTTAAATGCAGTTTTAGCTCTTTTTAGCTTATCTGATGAAGTTCCTATATTGTTTTAAACTTGGGATGAAAGCGCTTACAAGCTTTCACTGTTGTTCTGAATAAAACATTTGCCTGCAACTGGTGCGAGCAGTCTTTTTGGATTTATTGGGTTGTTTACCTTTCTGGCATCTGTTGATAATAATCCTTACAAGTACAGAGAGAAGAGGGCATGATATTTCCCAGAATCCCTTTTCACATACTCTAGAACTACTTACCTAGCAATATAAATATTATCAGATAAAAGGCAATTAGTCTACTTCAAAACCATACCATCTGACGTGGAGCAAGTCGTTTAACTAGACAGTGTACCCCAAATGCATCTGAAAAAGGTATGAGGATCAGTGCTCTGTTATGGTTGACAAATACAAATAAATAAACAACCTTATGGAACTAAGAAATGTGTATGAATGATATAATTTCATAATTTTATTTTATTTTGTTTTTGTTTACTGGTTTTGTCTGACTGGGTTTAGTAAAAAAAAAAACTTTTTAGTGGAGGCCCGGAGAGAAAAGCTCCAGCATATTACAAATTTTTATAAACATACATTCAGAATTATACGTGAACAGACGTTAAAAAAATATCCCCAGACATGAACAGACATTAAATAATATCCCCTCCTTTGACAATGCTGTAAACGAATTCAGTACAACTTTCTGGAATATTGTAAATAACCTTGCACGTCTTAAAAGGAAGAGACCAAAAACAAATAATACAGTTTCGCTATCCCAAAAGATTAGAATGTTAATGCAGGATAGAGAAAAAGCATGGAAAGAATTGCAAAAATATAAAACACCGCAATATCTTAAAAACTTCAGAATGCTTCACAATCATAATAAAACATATATAAATGAAGACAAAAAAAGTACTATAATAACTTTCAGAATAATACTAAACACAAAGAATACCAAAAGTTCGAAAGAAACAATATGAAAAACCACAGCCACAAAAAAATTTGTAATAATAAAATAGCTGTGGTTTTTCATAATACTAAATACAACTCTAAAAAATTCTGGACATCCATTGAAGAAATCTTGCATCCTGGACATAAATTCAACCCTAACCCCTTTCTCAATAACTCGTCACTCAAAACCACAATACATTTCAACTCTTATTTCATAGACAGTATTGCATCTGCAACCAAAGATTTCCCAACATTTAATCCTAACCCTGCCCAGAAGCCATGTATCACCACATCCACTTTCACCTTCAAACTTGTGCCCACATCATATATAAAACTACTCTTAAACAAACTCAAACCATGCTCTACTCCAGCTGATGACCATCCAAGTGAGTACCTTAAAATAGCAGCCGATAGCATTGCCTACTCTTTCTCAATCCTTATAAATAGGTCAGTCCAGGAATACCATGTTTCCTCTCTCTGGAAAAAGTCACACATTATCCCTCTGCACAAAGAAGGAAATTCAACAAACATTATGATCTTTAGACCTATAGAAATCTTATCCCTCCTCTCCAAAATATTTGAAAAACTGCATTCTAAAACAATTGTTAAACTGTCTCCTGCAGTACGAACTCCTATCACCAACACAACATTGCTTATGTCCTTCCCATACTACTGACACTATTCTTTTAATATATATAGATACTGTCAATAAAGCTACAGAAAATGGCAAACTAGTCTCTTCTTTATTTCTAAACCTGTCTAAAGCCTTCCACACAACTTGTCACAGTAAACTTCTACTTCAAATGTCCTCATTAGGTCTCTGTCAACTAAACGTTTTATGGTTCAAAAGCTACTTATCCAATATGTATCTGTCAGTTAAATAACACTCCATCCTCTGTCCATACTTCCCAGTCACCACCAGTGTACCACAAGGCTATATCCTTGGTCCCCTCCTCTTTAACATTCTCTCCAACACCCTCCACACATCTATACAACAGGCCTCCCTAATACAGTACTCAGATGACTCCACACTCATTTGCACATTTGACAATATGGCACACCTCCAAAAAATTACTCATGTAGCTTTAATAGCAACTGAAACATAACTTCGTACTTTACAACTCATGCTCAGCCCTATAAATAAAGACTACTTTTTCCCCAAATCCCTCTCCTATGAAAAACAAAATTTAAAGTCCACTCTCTTAATAATACAACCATTGATGTCACTTCTCATAGCAAATTATTAGGTATGATAGTGGATAATCATCTTAAATTCTACCTGTATATACAAAATTGCATAAGAAAAAAATCATCAAAAAATAGTGATGCTTTATGGAGCCAAAACCTCTCACTGACACAAGTAAAGCTAGACTTGCCACTACTTACCTCCTCCCCGCTCTTCTTTATGGTGCTCGCATCCTTACTAACCTCTAGGCATCACAAAAATCAAAACTTAAACCATGCTGTAACAAAGTTGCTAAATTTGTAGCAAGTACCCCTTTCAGAACCCACCACTGTATAGCACTAAAGAGTCTAAATTGATTAGAACTACCCCATCAACTAACATGTCCACAGCTTCTTACCACCTTTAAGATTATCCAGAATCCATCTGCTTGTCCAGCACTAAATAACATTCTACAGAACTATATTCTCAGTCAGTCATTACAATCCATTGACCAAAAACTCCTGTCTGTCCACAAACCTATCAAATCTGCTGGGAATTGTCTGTACTCATACCATGCTGCTAGGGCCTGGAACTCCTTATCTGTATCCATCAGGTCAATACCCCCCCCTCCCATCCTTCAAAACGACTCTGAAAGATTTCCTATCCAAAAACTGGCTCTGTTCTAGCTCAACACCAGGCGAAACTATATTCCTAAATGTGTACAAGCACCTACTCATACCTTACACACACCTCCTTACTCTCCCTTTTTCACTCAGTTCCTTACTTCTATTAATCCCCCCAGCTTTCTCTCTAAATATACCATAAGCCTCACTTCATATTGTAATTCCTCTTTGTATTCTATATACTAATTTACCTTTAATTTCTCTATAAACTGGCTAACATTTCTCTAACTATTAAATCATTGTCTAACTTGCATCTATTCTTAACCAATGTTTTCATATTATATTTCATTTAATATAATTATTTAAACTGTTTTTTATTGTATTATTTTTAAAAATTATTAGTCTTAAAATGTTTTGCAATACTTTGGAGCTTTTCTTCCCAGGCCTCCACTGAAAATGGATTTGTATCCAGTTGGACTTTTCTGGTAATCAAATGTCAGGAAATAAATAAATCAACTGTATACCAAATTATGAAACTATATTGAGAGTGTATTTTCCTTTAAATCATACTAATGCTTTGAATTAGTCTACAAGTTAGTCATTTGTTAGGAGTATTTCTGTGCCAGAATATCAAATGCAAAACAAAGTTTAATAACTCTTATATTTTACTGTTCTTTTCCATTTCTCCCACAAGTTAATCATACTAAGTTGTATAGAAAGTAGTTTAATTTCTAAGAAAAAAGATTTATCATCTTCAGATCTTGTTTTTGTAATTGGTTATGAGTACACCTTTCAGACTGGGTACTTTTTTTCTGAGGTAAAATCAAGGACATTTTGAGAAATTTCAGAGTTTGCTGTAAAGTTATGGGATAAGGGGTTGGTTATGCATGTGGTGTCTAGTATGTAAGATTGTGTTGTAATGCTTAGCTCAAACTGTGTGGAACTGGGGGGGGGGTGAAGGCTGCATGGGCTGAAAGCACAGAAGAAGAAATTGTTTCTGTCTAGATCTTGGATGAATTTTTTTGGAACAAAACTGGTTGCATGTAATTTAATTTAATATTTTGTTAGTGTAAGCTGGTTTTCAAGTATATTTTCTCATTTAGCTGTAGGTTGTTCCTAACATTGACAAATGAATGGTCTACTTTTTATCAGTATTGCATGTTTTTTTATAAAGCTCACCATGTTTTGCATTGTTTGAAACTGCAAATTTATTTTGTGTCTGGTTGAAAATGGGCTTCGGTGGTAGAGTCCACCTACCTGTAATAACTAAAATAAATATACAAGTTAAAAATAAACCTATTACATAATGTAGCTGTGGTAATACCTCTCAATCTCTTACTGCAAGGAATCTGGACAAAGCAAAAAATATTGTGGGACTTCTTTTTCTTTTGGCTGTTCCCATTAGGGGTCACCACATCAGATCATCTGTTTCCATTTCTTCCTGTCCTCTGCATCTTGGTCTGTCACACCAATCACCTGCACATCTTCTTTCACCACATCTATAAACCTTATCTTAGGCCTTACCCTTTTCCTCTTACCTGGCAGCGCCATCCTTAGCAACCTTCTCACAATATACTGAGCATCCCTCCTCAGCACATGTCCAAACCAATGCAATCTCACCTCTCTGGCTATGTCTCCAAACTGTCTGACCTGAGCTGACCCTCTAATATACTGATTCCTAATCCTGTCCATCCTCTTCACACCTAATGCAAATCTTAAACATCTTTAACTCTGCCACCTCCAGCTCTGACTCCTGCCTTTTTGTCAATGCCACTGTCTCCAACCCATATAACATAGCTGGCTTCACTACCCTCTTGTAGACCTTCCCTTCCTTTCACTCTTACTGGTACCTGTCTGACACAAATCACTCCTGACACTCTTCTCCACCCACTCCATCCTGCCTGAACTCTTTTCTTCTCCTCTCTTCCACACTCACCATTACTCTGAACTGTTGATCCCAAGTATTTAAACTCTTCCACCTTCGCTAACTCTACTTCGTGAATTCTCACCATTCCTCTATCCTCCTTCTCATTCAAACACATATATTCTGTCTTAGTCCTGCTGACCATAATTTCTCTCCTCTCTAGAGCATATATCCACCTCTCCAGGGTGTCCCCTACCTGTTCCCTACTCTCACCACAGATCACAATGTCATCCGCAAACATCATATTGCACGGGGACTCCTGTCTAATTTCATCTGTCAACCTGTCCATCACCATTGCAAATAAGAAAGGGCTCAGAGCTGATCCTTGATATAATCTCACCTCCACCTTGAACGCAACCATCACTCCTACTGCAGGCATCACCACTGTCACACTACCCTCGTACAATTCCTGTACCACTCTTACATACTTCTCTGCCACTCCCAACTTTCTCATACAATATCACAACTCCTCTTTAGGCACCCTGTCATATGCTTTCTCTAAGTCCACAAAGAAGCAATGCAACTCCTTCTGACCCTTTCTATACTTTTACAGCAACACTCTCAGAGCAAATATCACATCTGTAATTCTCTTTCCTGGCATGGAACCATACTGCTGATCACTAATCATCACCTCCCTTCTTAACGTAGCTTCCACTACTCTTTCCCATAACTTCATGCTGTGACTGATCAATTTTATCCCTCTGTAGTTACCACAGCTCTGCACATCACCCTTATTCTTAAAAATCAGTACCAAAACACCACTTCTCCACTCCTCAGGCATCCTCTCACTTTCAAAGATTTCATTAAATAAGATGGTTAAAAACTCCAGTGCCATCTGTCCTAAACACCTCCATTGTTCCACAGGTATGTCATCTGGACCAACAGACTTTCAATTCTTCATCTTCTTCGTAGCTGTTTTTACTTCCTCCTTGCTAATCCGTTACACTTCTTGATTCACTATCTTCACGTCATCCAACCTTCTCTCTCATTACAAAGGCCCAAAATCAGAGACAAAATTTACATATTACTCTTAAAGTTGCTAGAATAACAGGTTTTGCATTAACATGCATTTCAGAAACATATGAAGTCTGAAACTCAAACATCTGCCCTTATTTAGTAGCTTCAGAACTCAATGACTGGCCAGAAAACCTCAAATTGTATGAGGAACAGATCAAAATATGAGGCAAAAATTTGGACATTCAACGAAATTTTAAACTGTTGAGAGGTGCTGCCCTGGTAGATATTTGTTTCATTTTTGAAAAGAAATGTGTTTTTGCTCATTTGTACTTTAATATCATAATCTAACATGCTGAATAAACTGATATTGGGCTGGAAGTATAAAAAAGCATTAGAGCTGGGGAGCATTACAGTATTAACATAGTGTTTAAGGGATAGTAACTATTTTTTTTTATCCTTTCTAAGTAAGCAAAATAAATGTATTGATACAGGCAGCAATGTTTAACTTTAAATATTCCAGATAACCTCTCATCATCTTATTTTGGCTGTTCCTATTAGGGGTCACCACAGCGGATCATCTGTTTCCATTTCTTCCTGTCCTCTGCATCTTGCTCTGTCACACCAACCACCTGCATGTCCTCTCTCACCACATCCATAAACCTTATCTTAGGCCTTCCTCTTTTCCTGTTACCTGGTAGCTTCATTCCAGATAACCTCTCTTAAGGCTAAAATTACAGTAATTTGCTAAAGGTACCTGCAATGGGTGTTTAGAATCTAAATGACTTTTGGTGACTAATGTGAAAAAAATATATAATTTATGCAGTTCAGCTGAGAAGGCAGGGCTAGGAGCTGTTAACAAGCTGTACATTGAAGTCTCGGGTTTGATTCCATTTTCTACTTGCAAACTGCGAGGCATTCAGTAAGTCACTTAATCAGGCAGTGTTCTCAGGCTGCACCTAGAAATAGACATCTGATTTCAGTGGGCTTACCCCATTAACAAATAAAAATGTAAAAAAAAAAAAAAAAATGATAGGATGGCGTGGGCAGGGACATGAAAGAAGTTGAAACTAATAATGGCGGGGGAAGAAGGAGTCATATTCTGCACTTCATAATAAACATACTGGGCTGGATCCCAAAAGATAATTGTGGGCAGCTCAGCACGCTGAAGGAAAACTTCAGCACGCAAGCTGTGGACGTGATTTCAGAAGATACACCACAGGCAGAGTGAGTACTTAATTATTCAGTGTAGGATAATTACAGATTCTGTGCATGCCTGTCAAATTCCAAAACACATCGTGCACACCCAACACAATTTAAATGTGACAAACTGTAATGCTGACTGTGTTTCTAAAATCTTCAATGATTGTCATACTGCAATGCAAGGAATAGAAGATATACCCACGTAATTCTACAGAATCCATAACAATACGAAAAAAATACTACCTGCAGTGAATGAACTTCAACAAGCTGCTGTACTGCAAGCTACAGAGGAGGATCTGGCTGTGCATCCTAGAAGGCAGCCAGCTAGACAGAGAGCAAGGCTACAACTAAGCCAATTCAAAGATCAAAAAATCATTGACAGGTACTGCCTAGACAGACAGCTGGTACAGGCTCTGTGCAACATGTGTGCACCACACATGTCTGTGTAGACATTGCAAGGCAACCCCATCCCTCTCAAAACAAAAATGTGTCTAACCTAGGTGTACTGGCATCTGGGACATTCCAACGACATATGGGAGTTGTGGTAGGAATGTCACAGGCAGCTGCCAGTTGTAACCTTTCAAAATTCCTGGCAGCAATGTGCAACAAGGTAGATGAATACATACACTTTCCATCTACCCCCAAGGAGTGGAGAACTGTACCGGTTCTATCACCCCATAAACTTCCAGCATATAGGTTCATAGTTTCATAGGTGTGTAATAGGCCAGTAGCCCTGGAGCCTTTACAAGCCTAGCCCATAGAAGTGCCCTGGGATCATGCCACCATTAGTTCCCGGTGCCTCTATCAAGTAGAGCCACTGGAGTGATCCCTGGGGTGAACTTTCTGTTTCCCATCCACTCATCAAGATTTCTCTTGAAAAGGGCTAGTGAGGTGCTCTGCTTGACATGTATAGGAAGTCTGTTCCAGAGCATGGGCAGTCTCTGGGTTATGAACCTGTCCTTCCAGCATGTTCTGTTGATTGTGGTAATGAGGTTGAGGTCCCTGGAGTGTGTGGTGCGGAGGGATTGGGATTTATTTAGGTGTAACATTTTTAACAGGGCTGGGTCAAACATGGCTTTGTAAGTCAAGCAGAGATCCCCTCTTAATAGACGATATAAGAAAGAGAGTAGCCGGAGTTGTTTGAGTCTGTCCACGTAGGGCATGTGTTTAAGGCCTAGGATCCTCTTCATGAGGTACTTTTGTGGCCTTTCCAGCTGTTGCAGGTGTTTAGTGATGTACATACCAAATGGGGCATTATAGTCAATGACTGGTCTAATGAGGGAAGAGTAGAGAGAGATGATGACCTCTTTCTTCCTGGATGCAAAAACCCTTGGTAATGAGATGTGCAGCATAGAAGAACTTTCTAACCACAGTGGCAATGTGGGGGTCGAAGGAGAGGTTGCTGCCAACCTGTGTCCCCAGATCTCTTATAATGCCTTCAGTGTTTAGTGGGCTACCATCAGTGTGGTAATTAGTAGGAAATTAGTTTTTCCCAAAGGGAATGACGACTCATTTTTTGGCATTAAGTTTAAGGCCATAGTTCTGACACCAGTTGTTGGGCTCAGTGAGGCCTTTCTGTAGGATGTCTACATCATTTGGGGAGTTAATAATGGCTCCCAGTTTGCAATCGTCAGTGAACTTGGTCAGCCAGAGTCCTGCAGTGTTGGCCTGGACCTCTGAGAAGTAGATGTCAAACAGGAGATGACCCAAGACCGATCTCTGTGGGACTCCACTCGTGACTGGTTGGTAGTCTGACTTGGAGTCTGCTACTTTTACACTGTGGGTTCTATCTGTGAGACAATTTGCAACCCACCTAGTGATATAGGGGTCGATGCCTAGTTTGGTGAGTCTATCAATAATTCTTGAGTGGAGAATGGTATCAAAGGCCTTGGCCAGATTGAGGTAGGCTGTATAAATTGCCTTGCCCTCATCCACAGCTCTGGTGACTGACTCAAAGAAGTCAACCATGTTGATCAGGCATGAACTACCCTTCACAAAACCAAATTCCGTGGGATCCAGAGTTTGGAGATTCCCTTTATCCTTGTTAATTAGGTCCATGATAATGCGCTCCATAGCCTTACATATCGGACTCATCAGGCTAATGGGGCGATAATTCCCAGGGTCTGTAGTCACTCCCCCTTTATGGAGATGGATGACTGTAGCAGTGCGCCATTCTGTAGGGACAAAGCCTGAGGTAAGGCTATGATTGAACAGGGTACACAGGTGTGGTGCCAGTTCACTTTGTAGTTCATGTAGAACACAGCCAGGGATATTGTCAGGTCTCATGGAAGCTGTCTTCTTGGCCTTGGACAATGCAGCTTTAACCTGTGCTGCAGTAATGCTAGGTGGCTGGCATACTTCCGGTATTGTGATTGGTCCTTTAGGGGGTGAGAGATGGATAATGTTGGTACTGAATCTGAGTGGATTAGAGGTACCATTGTGCAGTAACTCAGAGCAAATCTGGGTATTGCTGTGGAGATTCTTGATATGACTGTAGAAGGCTTTGTGCTTGCTTTTAGTGTCTGCCACAATTCTGCCTTCATATCTGGCTTTAGAGGTGTTGATGAGGGATCTCAACTTTTTGTTGAGGCTAATAAGGGAGTTTTTCCAGTCTTGGGACTTCACCTTTTTCTGCAACAGTTTCTTATTTTCTGTTGTAGAGTTTGTTAATGGTAGGGGACTACCAGATTGGCTTCCTTTTTTTGGAGGAGAGCATCTTGGTTCTGTTGGGTACTGCTAGTTCCATACATTTATGTATATGTTCATACAGTGCATTGGTGTATGATTTGGCAGTCATGCAGCTACTTTCCATTTGCATGGGTGCTGTGAAGTTAGCCACCTCTGTTTTTAGGAGCCCAAAGTCAGCTTTGGAGAAGTTTTTCATAGTGGTTACCTTTGCTGGTGGTGTGGGTGAGATGTGGATTTCCATGGTAATTAGTTTGTGGTCGGATCTAACCAGGGAGGAACTGACTATTGGTGTTGAGCAACAGTTGCCCATGTTAGTAATAACCAGGTCAAGAATGTTGCTTCCTCTAGTGGAGGTAAGAATGAGCTGGTCCAGTGCATTGGAATTAATGAATTCCAGGAAGTGTTGGGCAAGTGTATTGGTGCATGAGTAGTTTTCCAAGTTGATGGAGGGGTAGTTGACGTCACACAGTATGAGAGTATTGGGTTGGACCCTAATAGTTTCCAGGGTGCTTAGGAATGTGGAGCGAGAGTCTTGGGACATGGTTGGGGACCTATAGCAGGTTATGACCTGAATCACCGTCTTACCGACTGTTAGTTGTACCTGAAGTATCTCTAATGCGTTATGTTGGGTTACTAGTCTGGAGGTATGCATATCCTTTATGAATATGGAGACACCACTGTCTTTGGAGCTTTGGTCCATGTTCTGAGGCCAAAAGGTGTGGAATGAGTTATAGCCTGGTAGTGAAGGGGTGCTTTCTGCTGCTTTAAACCAGGTCTCCCTTACAGCACAAATGTTGATGATCTCCATTTTGACGAGTGCTTCGAGCAACTGCATCTTGAGATTTAGACTTCTAGTGTTGAGCAGCATGACCCACGGATTGCATTTATTTATAGCTGTTACAGTGGTAATTTGGTCTTTGGAACACCATCTAAAAAAGGCACTATAGGGGAGGCAAGAGCCTTAGCCAGTATCTGGAAACCTAGGGGTGACAGATGCAGGCCATCTCTGGCAAACCATTGAGGGCTGTCAGTCATATCATCCCAAGCAGACAGATACTGTATCCCCTTAGAATGACCCCAGAAACTTAAACAATTGTTGAAGTTAGTCATTTTCTGCTTGTACTGCGGTATCACTCTGGGTGACTGTATGATGCTGCTCAGGGCTAGGGTCATACCTGCCTGGGCAACATAATCCAAGACTTGATGCAATACACTGCAACACATCCCTATTAAGACTCCTGCATCCAGAAGCAGACAAGTACATCAATAGAAAGTGGTGGCCATCCTTGAACTACCAGGAGGTTTGTGCAGTAGATGGCAGAATAACAAACATCATGGTGACACACCCTGGAAGTGTCCACGATGCTGCCATATGGAGGGAAAGTAGCCTGAGGGCTGCATTCCAACAAGGTGAAATACCTGAGGAAGTACTACTGGATAAATACAGGACCATAGCTAGGATATAAGCAAAGGACATCCCTAACAACATTATCCATGATAACATCATATGTGTCCACTCCCCACAACATGTAACTGTAGTTATCTACTTGAGCTATGACTAATGACCTGGTACAGAGAACCATCTAGCCATGCATGCAACAACATGAAACACCATAGAGCATGTCTTTGGTGTAGTGAAAGCTAGGCTCGGATGTCTGGACACATCTGGGGGTGCACTTCAATACACACCTGAATTGGCAGCACAGATGATTACTGCATGTGCCATGCTACACAACATGCTACAACACATGGCAGTCTTCTAGCTGCAGGTATGACAGAACTACCGCAAGAACCCAGAATGTCTGAAGAGGACATTCTGCAGCTATAAGAGGAGGAGAAGGAGGACACAGAGGGCAGCAGAAACAGGTGTGGGTGACTGATGCAACCAGAAGTCCAGACCCAGGCAACGTGGTAGTGTCTGACACACATGCTTGAGTTATGACAAGCCACATGTAGAGAAGTACACACATTAAACATCAATGTTCAGGTTTTGTCCTACTACAGCAGCACAGATTGCATCTAATGGCAATTACCCAGTAGATGTGCACTCTGAGCATTAGACATAACATAATTCTAAAATGTAACAATATGAACTTGTACAAATCTATCACAATAAGGATCATTAACTCAGGCCACAAGTGACACAGGTATGCACACAGACTCATAGTGGTATATGTGTGCATGTCAGAAAGAAATGGCCATACCTCTGTGAAACTCATTCCTATCTGTCCACTATCATAAGATGCAAACGGGAAACTAACTCAAGACATAATGCAGAACTGTTGTCAATATTATAAGCAACATAAATAAAATAAATAATGGATCAATTGTCAGTGTTACTCTAATGCAGTCTACAGCATCCACACTGATGGCTCTCACCATGGTCTTGTCTGCCCCTACCACGTATGGAAGCACTTGGAGCAGGCAGCTCCACAGTAGAGACTGATGGGGTGATGTCAGCATGTGGAGGCACAATGTGGGAAGGAGCATGGGTGTGTGATGACTGGTCATGATTGCTGGACCCACATCGGATTGGCCAGCAACAGAAGTGTGCGCATGTTGCAACATAGACATCAATACCCAATGGGCAAGGGTTAGTCTGCTGAGAGGGGGCCTGTCTCTCCCATGTGGTGCTCGACTAAGTACAGTCAGGGCATGCAGAGTCCGTCTCATACTATGGCACTGCTGTAGCACTGCCATAACTAGGGCTTCATTGGACCATGCCATAGATAATATGCTTTCATTCTGAGAAGCCAGTGCTACCATGACCTTACCATGATGTGCTCCTCTCCTTCATGCAACACACAGCTGGTGTGCAACATGATCCATGGCATGGGCAAGTGCATGTATATCAGATCTATAGTGTCACTGGGAATGTTTTTTTGCTTATAGAAATAAACAAACCCCTCTGACACATGCCCAAGCACTCCAGCTGCATGCCTATGTTTACTGTGGCAGGCAGTATTGATGTGTTGTGGGGATGTTACAACATAACTAGCAGACTCAACATGGGGCTGTGGTCCATGGGCCTTATCCTGTCCACCATCTGATGTCCCTGCATTGTCAGAATGGCTTGGAAAGTTTTTCTTCACATCTGAGGCTACAGCCTCATCCACATGACTTTCACTATATAGGCAGGACTATATCACCAAATCTGTATCCTGTGTACCAGGGGCCATGCCACCATACTGAGACACATAGGATCATAGGAAGTTACTATGCTAATGGCCCTGGAGCCCTTACAAGCCTAACCAAGCTCTACCCTTGCTTTAATGATCAGCACCTAATGCCCATGTCCAACAGGGACACAGTGGACCCCCCGGGTGAATTTATGATTACCCATCCAATCGTCCAGATTGCATTTGAAGAGGGCCAATGAGATGCACTGTTTGACATGAAGTGGGAGTCTGTTCCAAAGGTGTGGTAACCTCTGAGAGACAAATCTGTCCCTTCAGCATGTTCTATTAATGTCACATACCAGGTTAAGGCCTTTAGAGTGAGTACCCTGAGTACCATTTGACTTGTGGATATACAGCATTTCCAGTAAAGCAGGGTCAGACATTGCCTTATATGCAAGGCAGAAATCGCCTCTGAGTAGTCCGTATGAAACAGAATAAAGTGACAGTGATTTCAGGTGATCCACATAGGACAGATGCTGAAAACTTTGAATTTTCCTAGTGAGGAACCTTTGTGGTCTCTCCAGTTGCTGCAGGTGCTTGGAAAGGTGCATACCAAAAGGGGCACTGTACTCAGTTATTGGCCTGATGAGGGAAGAGTGCAGGGAGGTTATAACTTCTTTTTTTTTTTTCTGAAGGCAATGCCCTTGCTTATGAGATGAGCAATATAGAATGCCCTTCTTACCACTGTGGAGACATGGTGATCAAAGGTAAGACTGCTGTCAACCTGTGTGCCCAGGTCTCTCACCACCGAGTGCATACTTAGGGTGTTACTATTGATGTGGTAGTTAGCAGGAACATTGCTTTTACTGAAAGGGATGATAATACATTTTTTTGCATTGAGTTTACGGACATGACTTTGGCACCAAACATTTGTTTGTGTTAAGATCCTCTTCTAGGATGCTGACATCATTTAGAGTTTCTATGACCGCTCTCAGTTTGCAATCATCAGCAAATTTTGTTAGCCACAGACCTTTAGTTTTTGCTTGCACATCGGAGAAATAGATTCCAAAAAGTAAGATCGCAAGACTGAACCCTGTGGAACACCACTGGTTATAGGTCTGCTGTTGGAGGTGGATTCCCATATTTTTACTATATGTGTTCTATCAGTGAACAAGTTAGTGACCCATCTAATGATATAAGGGTTGATACCTAGCTGGGTTAGTTTGTCAATGATGCCTGAGTGGGGGATAGTGTCAAAATCCTTGGCTAACTCTAGGTAGGCTGTATGCACATATTTCCCCTCGTCCAGGGCCTTGGTGACTGTCTCGAGAAGTCCACCAGGTTTAACCGGCATGATCTCCCTTTGACAAATCCAAATTGAGTAGGGTCAAGTGTTTGGAGATTACATATATCTTTGTTAAGGTCCATAATGATTCACTCCATGACCTTGCAGATAAGGCTAGTCAGGCTAATAGGTCTATAGTTCCTGGGGTCAGTGGAAGCACCACCTTTGTGCAAGGGAATAATGGTGGCTGTTTTTCATTCAGCTGTGATGAAGCCAGTGCTTAGACTATGATTGAAAAGAGTACTCAGTGGTGTTGTTAATTCTTATTGGAGCCCATGTAGGACATAGCCTGGGATGTTATCAGGTGCCATAGATGCTGTGTTTTTGGCTTTAGGGAGGGGTTTATTACCTGCTCTTTAGAAATACAAGGTAGGGGACAGGTGGCAGGGATGTCATGGGGTACGTGTGGCGGGGACAGGGGAGTGAAGTTTTCACATAACCTGTCAGCCAGCAGGTTAGCTATGTCCACAGGCTCAGTATATATGGTATCATTAACTACCAGTTCAGCAAAAATCTGGGCCTTTCATTTTAGGTTATGGATGTAACTAAAGAATCCCCTTATCAGATCACACATCAGATCAGGGGATGGGCTAATGGAGGATAAAGGCACTGGGTGTGCTAAAAGAAGAGAAAGATGACACAGGTCAGGAAAACGTGCTTATATCACATGCTGTATATCATTAATGATGTATGTCATATTTATCTCACTACAATGTTGCACATAATAATGACTTAGCAGGAGTTCTTGTCTGTGTATGGCCCATGGAACCTAGATAACAGGGAGTTGATAATTATCTTATATATGCAACATACATGATATATGTAAGGAATACAACATAACACACACCTGGCATGTCCTCGTATGAAGCTAGCACTGGAAGCAAAGGATGAAATGCAACTGTCACAGAGAAGCAAAGGCATAAACACAGCATTCTTAATCACATACTTCCCAGCATGTGCCATTCCAACAGAGATAAAACACACAGTAGGTAATACATACATATACTACCTGGTCATGGCTGAGGTGCTGATGGTGGCTGTCCTGTGCAGGCAAAAGGAGGACAACAACAGGAGTAACAGCAATGACATGTATGACACAGAGGTAATAGCATGCCGGTGACACCCTCCCAATGTGGGGAGCTTGTCTGTTGTAATGCAAATACTGTTATTGGAAAGTACAGACAAAGCAAACACAGTTGTGTATGCAGGCACCAACATAGGCCATGGTGACATATACAACACAGTAACAGGATATAGTGACACTCACATGACATACTGTGCACCTGTTGGTCAGATGTCCCAAAAACAGCAACATTAAGTTCATATAACACAGTCATGCTACACAATAATACAGCCTATGAACATGGTGGGGAACCATACTTGGGGCTGTCTGTAGGCGTACATGCATGTATCATGTCCCCAGAAGATGTACTTGTATTTTACAATGTGATGAAAATATCAGTATGATGGTATACACTACTGCCATGACAGGAGGCTGTGGCAATAACAGGTAATGGTCATAGTAAGTATATGGAGACACTCACCTGTTGTATCCTACTGTTGTGCAGAAGTGGATGGACCTGTGCAAATGAATGCAAACAACATTACACATGTTGATTGCTTTGTTACTTATGTACTGAAATTGTATGGTTACATGTCATTGTACTTACATTGGTTGCCATCACCCTGTTTTCACCCATTTACACCATGTAGTTCTGCTGTTGCAACCAAAAAATGACAATATGTGAATATACATGCAACAGCAATCTGCACTGAGGTACTCTATATGCATCAGTGTTATGCAAAGTAACACATACATGTGCAGTCTGCTGCTGTCCCACCCTAGGTATGCGGTACTCTGCACTCGCCATATACAATGATGCAAGAAACTGTGTGATCTCATCAGGGAGTGTCAATGGTGGGCCACTACGGTGGCATCTCTCAACCTCTCATACCGGTGTACCCTGTTGGCTCATGAAGGATCATATCAGAACACTGTCAACAACAGGTCTCCAAGGATGTATTGTGATCTCCCACAGCATTAATCATGTTGGTGAGGTCAGTCCAGACTTCTACATCCATGTTGGTGCAGAGCATCTATTATAATTTTGTTTTCCTGTGGGGAAAAACTGTTGCCCCTAGGTCTGTTTGCCATCTGGCAGACAGTTATATTGATGTAAGGGCCCACATATTATGATGATTATGTGGACAGCTTATGCCAATTTAACCTCTTTTCAGTTCTGTGCAATGCCAGAAATCTAGAAAATAGTTCCTATTCCATATAGTACTGCAACATATAAAAACATATGCGATATGAAAACAATGCATGAATATATAAAACTTGGAAGAACAACATAACTTGTGGTATCTGTAGAGGCTGTTTGTGGGATTTGAATCCCTTACAGTGGGTATCACAGTAGTGGTGATCCAAACACAACAGCATTGTGCCACATGATCCACACACTCTGCATGCACTTCACACTAACATATTACATACAACATATGTGTAAAATGGAAATGTGTAATGACTGTCACACACATATCATGTAGTATAAAGCAATTTGTGCCTAAACAGACAACTGATGTAAAAGAAAACAGTCACATTAACATGAACTATTATACATGACGAACTTATGTCAACACGATTAATACTGAGCAGTAAACAGTCATATTAACATGAACTATTATACATGATGAACTTATGTCAACACGATCAATACTGAGCAGTAAACAGTCATATTAACCTGAACTGTTATACATGATGAACTTATGTCAACGCGATCAATACTGAGCAGTGATTGGCATCCACAATAGCAGAGAGTAACTGAAAATTATCAATTAAACAACTTATGGAATGCATCATAAAGCCTCTGTATCGATAAACATGCCACACACAGTGCACGGTAAACAGACATAAACATGAATCTTGTTTTATTGAGGCAATAGTTCTAGTACATGTTGTAATAAGCATCAATGCATACATATCCATACCAATACTACAAATACATACTACATAACAACATATGGATAATGTCAGAATCCACAGGTTTTTGTACATATACCGCAAAGTGTGTCGAATCACCCACAATATATACAGAAAATCAGTGACTACGTCTTTATGTTCACTTGTGCTGTTTAAATTTTTCTGTATAACTACATGACAGAAAGTACTGCTTGTTAGTGATTTAGATGTACCCACCTGTATGCATAAAGGTCAGTCCTATACCACTCCAGTAAGTCACATACATTTGTTTATGTTGTACACAATTTTCCCTAAATGCATGAATCAAATCATATGCACATACATTTCCAAGGAGTAATGTTAACATATGTCTCTAAGCAGAGAAACATATACCAACACAGCAATGCTGGCAGGTGCAAAATTACTTTTGCACCTACCTATGAGTCAGTTATACCTGAAAGTAAGACCAGCTATGTGCATACAGCTTTTAAACCCCATTTGAACCAT
The DNA here is from genome assembly GCF_019279795.1 of Protopterus annectens. Taxonomy (NCBI): domain Eukaryota; kingdom Metazoa; phylum Chordata; order Ceratodontiformes; family Protopteridae; genus Protopterus; species Protopterus annectens. Next base: position 1,577,129,502 of record NC_056726.1, on the reverse strand, counting down.
ACATAATTAATGAGGCTCATTAAAATTCAAGGTTTTGGAATCCCATTTCTTCACGTCCATGTAGGTTCTTGAAATTCAGTGCATTAAACAATAACTTGGTGCAACAGGAAGGTGCTCTGAGCAAATAACCAATAGGTATCATTAAAAAGGATTATATGCAGCATGTGCCTGTTATTTTCCAATGATCTAATAACATGCCATAAGCGCATTTACAGATCATTTACAGATCAGACCATTGCTACATGCGAACTGAGTGCGACCTCAGTGAGCAATTTATTGAATTCTGATATATTGACATTATCAATATTATCCTTGAGATATCTACTTCCTGGAGTCTTTGATGTATCTGGGGTCCAACTGGACCCAGGAGGAGACCAACCAAATGCTGACTGTCCGCATTGGAGTGGAGTATCACATGAGAGCCAGACCACAGAACTTCATGATGATCAATATATGGAAACAGATTGCCAGGAAGCATCGACATCATCTACCGGACAGCAGTGCAGGTTCACCACCACTGTGATGACCTGTACTGGAGGGACACTGAGGATCTTCATCAGAAGGTAGTCAAGGGATGGGCACAGCCAGTTGATGCCTATAGTAAATGTCACAAGCCTATGTATACCTGAACATTCTTAAGGAATTTAGAGGAATTCATAGCTATAACTGTGTCCCAGATATCAGCTACATGCCTTTTAAAATAATTAAGCAGATGTTCTGACAATTTGCTCATCCAAATATTTGGGAAAGCAAGGTGATTATTCTCCTTGTAATTATGGGTTCAATTCCCATGGGGTTTACTTGTTTAATATTGTTTGTCATGTAAGTTTCTGTTTTCCAACATATAAGGACATCATTTCACACATCCAGTATGGCTGTGTATCACTGATGCCTATAGCACCTAGGACCTTTATGACTATGCATTTCTCCATTACACATAATACTTTGATAGTATCATCCAGTCTACCTGTATATGTGTGAATACTAACTCATTAAAACCTTTCTTAGTCTGTTCTACTTTACAAAGTGAACATAATTATTAAAATCCTGTTTGTTTAACACGAGCACTGCATGTCTGGCTGTGCAAATATCTTCTGTGTTGTAAAACTTTATGATATTTGGCAGTTTTGTGGAACATGAGGGCATATAGCATTTAAGTGTTGGATGTTTCCATATTCATCCATTATCTGCAGGAATACAGATACACACACAAGGAAATTGTAATGGGTGTTAGCTCATCCTGCAAAAGCAAGAGACCAACATACATATATCTTGGCTAAGTGTGGGTTCAAATCCACTTAGGGGATAGCTCTCCTATTTGGATTGTTGTGTCTGTGTAAAAGTTTTCAAAGTGCTGCTATACATACCTGCTTATTGATATTAATGTTTATTTTGAACATGCTTGCAACTGCATCGTTTATTCATTGGATTTCTATGAATATTTCTGTAATTTATATATGTTGTGCCAACAGCAGCTGTTTTAGTACAGTTTTATGTATAAAGCTTTGAATATACCAGGATAGTTATGAAAAAAGAATATGGAATATGCTAACATTTGCAACTTGAATGTCATGTATAAGTATGCCATTATTTATTAATTTGAATTCAACGACCTTCTGATACTTATATTTAGAGGGAGTGAGATGGTCATATATACATTTTGACTGTAGAAATTGGACAGCCCCTAATATCAGGGAAGATTTTGAGCTATAATTTGTAATTTGACTATAATTATTTGTACATATGTTATGTCCTCCCACCTGAAATACATTTATGTGCACATGATGAACAGCAATTTGTAGTTGTCTGCTAACATTAGCTATGTTACATGACAGTGTTCCACTATCTGAGGTATGAACGTTTACAGTTGTGTTTTTTGTAATGTGATCACTGTGCTGACATGCATTCATGCTTGCAATTTTATTTTTAAAAATGCACAGCATGTTATACTTATTGTAAAGTGTAAGCCATGATCTCTATTAGTACCCTATCCCTGCACATTCATACCTCATATATTTTTAAATGCATTTCTTCCATGCAATTTATAGCCAGATGTATTAGCTAGGTAGGTAAGTATCATGGTTAGAGTACATATGTAGCGGAGAGTTGCAGGTCTGAATTTTAGGTCCTCTATTCTGTGTCCACTTCCCTTCCAGTATAAAAAGGACTGTGTGTGAAACATTCAACACTATAATGTTCTTTAATTTAAAAGTTAGAGAATATGAGCTGAGCAATGTGTATCAATTTTTATACCTACATCATTCACACATGCTTTTACTTTTTGCAGGAGATGAAGAGTACACTCAGAATCAGGCCCTGTGCATCAAGCGGATGCACAGGCTGGTGGAGAAGAGCAGGGAGACAGGTATGTTGATTACTTTGTTGAATTTTGTAACTAAAATAGATGTGATCATTGTTACAGGCCCATATGTTTTGCCATTACCATGTATACTACTTATAATGCAGGAATACTCATCATGCATCTTTAAGGTAAGTGCAATCGTCAGACAATACTGTCATTACAAGTATGAATTACCTATAACTTTGTTTACTTATGAGTTAGCTGCAAGCCATGTTTACTAAAGGTTATGTTTTGAATTGTAGGCTACAACCTAGATGACAGTCATTTCTGTGTAACTGCCAAAGTGCTTCTAATTTACATATTTACATACAACGTAATAGTGTTTTGACAAATATTTGTAATACATGATTTGGCACACTTGTATATCTGGATGTGGTTCTCCATGACCAATCTGCTGTGCATAACCTGCCTATTCACATACTGACTTTGGTGTCAGATGTGTCAGTATTCACACTTTTGTTAGTAGACTGTTTGGCATATCCTTCAGTTCAACATGGGTATCGCATCTGTCTATATCATGTTTGACGGTTTGTTTAAAACACACTTCTGTCCTGTGTTTAGGGTTACTTGTGCACAGAGGAATTCCTGTTCAACATTTTAAACCATCTGTTATATAATCAGCAAGCAGCGTCATGCTGTTTGTATTTTGCAGGGTAGTGACTGCTAATAAATGCATGTAGGGTACTAATACATTCGAAGACAGACTATACTGTTTGCATGACATATTTTCATGTGTCACAGGCTGTCACTGTGTTTTATGATTGCACATTGTTACTACTGTGTTGTGTTGCATCCCAAAAATTGATATTGTGTCAGTTAATGACCATGTTGCTTTGCTCAACTCTTTTGCATATGGCTTTTATGTTTCTCACTGGATTGTCATCTCACTATATCTTCATTATAATAATGGTAATTGGTGGCTGTTTACATGCATAGAACTTGGGTTACAGCTGACATTCACATACCAACATTAATGTGCAGGGCACACACATGCAAGACAGGAAACATGGAAATAGTGATATTTTCTCAGATAGTCAGTTGGCCAATTTACTGAGGCATAAATCACAAGTATTAAACACTGCAGGTCACACTATTAGTGTTATGTTGTCATTTTCACATCGCTGATTTACAAAGTAGATTCATGTGAGTGTTGCATGACACAGTTATATGGCATGCTTCTCTTCAGATGTCAGGATATGTAAGTGTGCTGCCTTTGTGTATGCTTGACAAGCATAATGATGGCCAATAAACAAGAGTTCAGGTAATGTCAGGATTTCCAGTGGTAAGCTATGTTATGCATGCCATGGCATGGGCTGAAGTAAGCTGTTCACATTGTGTGAGGGATATGGTGGCTCTCACATGTTCCGGTTTTGAAAACATCCATAAGTATAGATAATAGGACATAGGGAACATGTTGTGTGCACAAGGAGCCATCCACTAGCAGCAAAGGACAAGGGAGGTCATCGTCCCCCTGTACTCATCACTCATTAGACCTATGATTGAGTACAATGCCCCGTTCGGAATGTATCTGACCAGACACCTGCTGCAGCTTGAAAGGCCCCAAAAGTTCCTCACCAAAAGGATAAAGGGTCTCAAAAATATGTCTTATGCTGCCCGACTGAAAGAACTCCAGCTCTATTCAGTCTCATACCGCTTGCTCAGAGGTGACCTGTGCCTGACATATAAGGCCATGTCAAACCCAGATTTGATGAATATGCTTCACCTCAAAAAATCTAGATCCCTCAGAACCACAAGGGCGGGAGACTTAAACCTTGACACGGTTATTAATAGAACGTGCTGGAGGGACAGATTCATCACCCAGAGACTCCCTATGCTGTGGAACAAAATCCCGGTACATGTGAGGCAGAGCACCTCTCTGGCCTTGTTCAAGAGGAATCTTGACCAATGGATGGGAGATTGCAGATATACCCCAGGGATTACTTCAGTGTCACTGCTTGACAGAGGCACAGCAAAATGATAGGCATAGTTTTTATTAGGTTCATAGGTTCATAGGTTAGTACTAGGCTAACTGCCTTTGCGAGCCATTGTAAGCCTAGCCAATTATCCCTTGTGAGTCTCAAACCCTGCACCTTGTCTTTGTAAGGCAAACACCTTAACCACTAGGCCACCCTCCCAACCCCTCCCAATTCAAACTAAAGGGGTGGCGAAAGCCACATAACTATGGGCTAGGCTTATAAATGCCCTTGGGCAGATAGCCTAGTATGAACCTATGAACCTATGAACCTAAATCTGTTTATTATACTTGCCCTACATAATAATTTTAGGCCATTTCATCTGACAATCTGTTTTAATGACACCTGTATTGTGTGATAATATACCTTCATTTCCATATGCAGATATCACATGCCAGTGGGAAGTTACTTGATGTCTGTTCCATTGCAGATGTGCATATTAGTTTCAGTTTAATGTCAGCTCTGCTTTTCACAGGAATAGGTGGCCTGATAGACATTTGGTTTGTTATTGTTTTAATTACTGACATCCATCGCATATGATGGTACACTTGACTACAGCCATAATGTATTCTAAGGTTTCACACTGATTGTTTTCTGCCTGTGCATTGCATCACATTGGGTATGTTATGTAGTCATTGTTAGAATGTATACACTTGGACACTTACAATAGTGCATGTACACTTCTGTTTGTTAACCTATATAGTAAAATATATACATTTAAATACTTACAATAGTGCATGTACACTTCTGTTTGTTAGTATACACATATTAAAGAGTTAAACTTTTCTTAGCTGAAAATAAGTAGAAAAATAAAAAGAATATAGTAGATCAGTTATTATATGCTTTGGCATCCTACTGTGTGCGATACAAAATGTTCCGTGACTACAGATAATTCTTGACTAACCTATGTGCAAGGACAACCGGAGACAGAAATGACTCCCCAAGTTTACCTTAAAACAAAATACAAATCAGCTTATCAACACACTGCATGACATCAAACCAGAGTTCAAAAGACTGTTTTTATAAACAGGATCCAAATGGCACAAGAAACATATAAAAAGGACAGAAAAACTAAATGGTGTTAGATCTGATTTTTTTTGTTAGATCTGGTATTTTGTAGGAACACTTTGTTCTGAGGTACATAGAGAATTATCTTCTGTATTTGTATTGAAAAGCAAACCTTATATATTAAGGCTATAGCTGTAACAGTATAGTACGTGCTGTCTGTTATACGAATAAGTTGTTTATTAGTAACTGTGCTTAAGTTAATAAAATACAGTGCTGTAAAGTATAGCAGCCTGCAAGGCTCTGTGCCTTAACTAGACTTTGTTTCCAGCATTTTAAAATTTATCAGTCATGTAGTAGCAGTTATGTGTATGTACTTCCTTTTTTGTCTTGTGATTCAGCTTGACAGAGCATGGGACCTGGGGATGCTCACCCATCAGACCTCAGAGATGACCTCATGCCTCAGAGTCCTCTGATGATGATGGGGACCGTGATGGAGATAAGAATAACAATGAGAAAGCTGGACCTGCACGTGTCATCACTCCTGCTGCACCCCAGAGGAGATGATGCCCAGAACCACAACAAGATGACAATGTCTTTCTGACACAGATGAGGGACACGATGGGGAATATTTTCCAAGATATGGCATGGGCTATGTAGGACTCATACTGTGAAATAACCCAGGGGATCATTCATTATGCTCAGCCCCATCAGGGTGTGTCATCATCAAGTATTGTCTGCATGACTCACTTGTGTCACAGTGATGTTTGTTATATCAGTGATTGAACTGTATAGGCACACTTGTGCATGCATAGTATTTTGCTGCCATGCTTATGTGATTTGTGACCAAAGGTACACTGCAGATGTCATGTGATGTTTAGCATTATGTTGCAATGGGTGCATGGTGCACATTACCACATTAGACTTTCATTCAACATTCAGCTGTCTATGAGTTTTGGTAGTTATACATTATTAGCAAAAATTAAAATAACGGTGGACCGAAGCATGGCTCCAGGCAACATAAACTGTAATAAAAACGTTTAATAGCAGGTTAGCGCTTTCACCACAAACTGTGGCTTCTTCAGACCATTAACATAATTAATTATAAAAAACAATCAAGTTTTATATACTCACAAGTACCGTCTCTTCCTTTCAAACCTTCAATCATCCAAACATTCGCTTTGTCGTGCGTACACACGCAAAATAGATGACGTCAGCAATATTATCTGCTTCAATTTAAAGACACAGTCTTACTAACTATATAGACTTAAACATAATAAAACAAAACTGGTATTAATAACTAGTACAAACAAACATTCCTCAACCTAATTCCTATTAACACAATAATATTTCCAAGAAAATAAATAAAACACAGCAACGACTGTACAGTTATCTATGCTAAAGCAACAACATAAGTATAACTACTAAAACATTTGTAAATGTTCCTATTACAAGTAAATACCTTATCACAACATATATTAGCAGGCTAACAGCAGCAAGAACAGTATAACTACTAAAAACATTCATAAGTGTTCCTATTACAAATAAATACCTGATCAAAACACATATTGGCTGGCTGATACATTACACAAGTAGGTAAATCGCTAAAAGCTATTTAACCTAAAGAACAGCAGGCCTAGCATACCTACTAAAAACAGATACTGAGCTCTTTAAGTAAATAGAATATGTATAGGCAATAACAGCAGTAAACTACTGAGTATATAGTCATCTATTACAATAGAAAGGCAAATACAGCATTTATACTGGAACTAAATTCTATGGTCCCTAAAGAGATAGTAACATGTGCCTGGTGACTATAAGCAGAATAATACATTTTATATAATATTTCCTTTATAAATAACAATTATACTAAAATAATATAATGAGTATAATGTAACTACTAAAGTGATATATTATAATGCTATTACAACTACAAAATCCATAATTATGCTTAGAATAGAGCAATAACTACAGTACAAATCTTAAAAACAAATGTTAATCCAAAAAATCCATCTTCGACCAAAATTGATCAACTTTTCATAAGATGGAATCATTAAAGTTTATATGTAGAAATAGATATAAATGATCAGATCATAGTAACCACACTGCAATACATACACACAGTATATTAATGCACTCATATGAAGTCTACTCTTATTATACTGCCATATATAACACTATTTCCTAGGAAGTCCACGTGCTTCCAAGGCACATTTTATAGAAAACTTACCATTTAATCCAAAACCTTTTTCTGCTCTTAAGTATCCACCTTAACTCACTTTTTTCTGTAAGGTTCTTAATATTTCCTATCCGTGGTCCAACTATAATTTGTTCTAATACCATAAACTTGAAATCATGCTATCTACCACTTGCTTCAATATATTTAGAGAGGGCACTCATCGAATTTCTATTCCTTATACTGTTGATGTGCTCTCTAATTTTATCTTTATATCTTCTGTTGGTTTTACTAACATAAAAATACAAACAGCAATCACATTGGGCTAAATACATTACGTTTTTACTATCAGAAGTAGCTTCAATTTCTATTCTATATATCACTCCTGTACCTGGATGAGTAAACTCATTAGTTTGTCTAATAGATTCACACATACTACAATGGGTGCATGTCCGCGTCCCTGCATATGTATTCCTTACTAATATGGGGGTATCTTTGGGATAGCATAACATTCGTTTGAGATTTTTTCTATTTTTAAAGCAAAATTTAGGGTATTCTCCTACTACTTCCTTAATCTTTTTATCAGTCATAAGTAGTGGCCAATGTTTATAAAATACATCCCTAACTTTATTAACATCACTGGTGTACGATATAGAAATATTAACAGCTTTAGTCATATCTTCAGTTGAATTCTGATTCAACTCATCTACTATCCTAAAGGAAAAATAAGGTTTAGCTCTATCAGCTCTCATAATTTTTACTTCTTCTAATGTAGGGATGACTTCACTTTATTTGTGTCCTCACTGGTATAAATTTCTTTCTAATTCAGTTAACCCTTCCATGAAAATACCTACTTTATTACTTAGGAGTGAAACTCTCATTCCTTGTCCTTTCACTGCATTCCTGAAGGTACACTTAGGATGCATGCTTGATCTATGTAAAAGCATGTTTCTATAGCATTCTTTATGATATACTTTTGTTTCAAATAAACCATTTTCAGTTTTGGAAATGAAAATGTCCAAAAATGCCAAACCTTCGGAAGAGTGATTCATTATAAATTTCAAAAAATGTGTGGTACCCTGTATTATCCGTACAAATTCATCCAACTGGGGAAGTGTCACTGTCCAAACCAAAAAAATATTGTCTACAAAACGAAAATAAAATTTCACATTGTCTTTATATAGATCCAGGGGGAACATTTGTTCTACCTCCCATTGTGCCATAACTGCATTGGCGTAGCTATTGGCACATGTGCTCATAGATACGCCTTCGCATTGTAGATAATATGTACCATCAAAAACAAAAACATTGTGTCTTAATAGTATTTCCATAAATCTACATATCATGCTTATTAAGGTTCCCCCATATACACTACTGTTAATGAGGAATTGCTTCAAATAATCTACCCCTTCCATATTAGGAATCAAAGTAAATAGGGATCTACAGCAAGTGTCACTAGGTAATAGTCAATGCTATGTTGTAATTCAATATTAAATGCATATAGACTTTCCATGAACTGCTTGGAATCAAATTTCAGCACTATATTTGATCTATCTAAAATAAGTCTAACTTTCCTTTCCACAAATATAGAAAATGGTTCCATTAGCCACCCTTGACCTGCTACTATAGGCCTAAAGGGTGGCTTAACTGCTACTATAGGCCTAAAGGGTGGCTTAACTGGGCCCTTATGTATTTTAGGTTGTCCCTGAAAGGAAGGTATCAAGGTTCATAGATTCATAGGTTCATAGGCTGGTACTAGGCTATCGACCCTAGGGCCTATACAAGCCTAGCCATAACAATTCCCTGGATATTTCTTCCCACAATATTTACTTCCCAGGACCCCTGTCTAGCAGGGTGACTGACATGATCCCCAGGGTGAATTTCTATGTTCATAGGTTGGTACTAGCCTTTCGGCCCTAGGTCCTATACAAACCTAGCCATATTATCTATCGTAAGAAACTGAATTAGTTCCATTGAAAGTCCATGACTTATCATAAAATCATTAATAGTTATTCTTAGCATTTTCTGCATATCCTGTATATTATTCATAGTAATGATTCTATATACTTTGTCATTAGAAAGCATTATGCGCAATGATTCAAAATAGAAATGTCTATTCATAACAACAGTCATACCTCCTTTATCTGCAGGTCTAATAACTAACATTGTATCTGCCTTTAGATTAGACAGGGTTTCTTTCTCTGATTGTGTTAAATTTGCATAACTACTACCAGTCTTATGATCACCTAGTGAACTATACAGTTCATCTTCACATATTTTCCCAAATACTTCCAAAATGGGATGATGGGCTGGCATAAAGGTGCTTAGTTTCTTAAAGTCATCAGTACCTCTAGCTGTATTTTTAGGGAAATTCAATTTCAACATTACATTCCTAAGAAAAAAGTTTTAGGTCTATGATTGTATCTGGTATATCTGCCATCTGTGCTGGAATAAATGAAAGACCTTTCTGTAAAACAGATAATTCATCCTTAGTTAGTTGTCTGTGTGATATATTCCATACTATGGTCTTACTCAATTCTGATTCCACATCTTCTTGAGCGTGGGATATTCTACACCTTCTTGTTGTTCCTTCCTCTTCATCCGTCCTCGACTTCTGGATCAGTATTGTTGTTGTCCCCTCTACTGCCAAATAGGTAGAGGAAAAATGGAAAAGCCTGTGATGTACTCTGTGCAGTAGCCTTCCTCCTCACTACTGCTTGTCCTGGTGGTATATCACTTACATGCTGTGTGATACGACTCCCCATACTAGTTGATTACAAAACAGTTTGTTTTATTTTCTTGGAAATATTAGTGTGTTAATAGGAATTAGGCAGAGGAATGTTTGTTTGCATTAGTTATTAATACCAGTTTTGTTTTATTATGTTTAAGACTATATAGTTAGTAAGACTGCATCTTTAAATTGTAGCAGATAATATTGCTGATGTCATCTATTTTGCGTGTGTACGCACGACAAAGTAAATGTTTGGATGACTGAAGGTTTGAAAGGAAGAGATGTTACTTGTGAGTATATAAAACTTGATTGTTTTTATAATTAATTATGTTAATGGTCTGAAGAAGCCACAGTTTGTGGTGAAAGTGCTAACCTGTTATTAAATGTTTTTACTATAGTTTATGTTGCCTGGAGCCGTGCTTCGGTTCACCGTTATTTTTATTTTTGCTGTTGTTTGCTGGTCTCAACGGTGGTCGTTTGCCAACTGGTTATTTCTCTATACCTTGTTGTATGCTTATCTAATTGTTATAACCAGTGGGAGCGTGGCAGATAGAAATGGTTCGAGCAATACTGAACTGGATTTTAATCCACTGAAACAAACTGACAATAGGAAGCATGCTAGATTTTTGGAGATATTGAACATTATTGACAATCCTCTTATGGTGGAATATGCTTCGAATGAAGGGACATCACAAGACGATTATTAGAAACTCAGATTACTTGTTAATACTATTGAGAATGATACATTTAAATTAAAACGTTTACAGATGTAGAGATTCCATTTTGAAGCGTGCATACATTATCAAGTGGTTCCACAAGGTTTGAGACTGTTAAAAATGCCAACATATGGATCGCAGTACCCTGACATTTTCAGTAGTTGGCAAAAGATTAATTTAGAGGTGAGCTTTAATTATTTAAAGCTTATGAATGAGTTCTTTAAACCACACAAAGAAGCCTTGATACAAAGTATTGAGCAGCAACAGGAGACACTGTACAATCAGTTTCCAGCAGCAGTTGCTGATAAAACTATGGGTACAGTAGCAGATAACGTGAGCACCTATAAGTGGAAGCTATCACAACAATAACGCAAAAATCTTGATAGAGACATTACAGACATTAAAAAAGGTCATGTTTTTTCATGGCCTAAACCTCAAAGACCATCAGTATCTGAACATGGTAATGTGAACAGCTTACCTATATCTAATTTGGATAGGAATGTTGTCAGCTTTAACAACGTGATGCAAAATATAGGAGATGTAAGTAATCCTATAAGTGTAATTATATTAGCTAAGGATAAAAGGTAAACAGAGATACACCAAGGGACTTCAGTGAGCTTTGCAAGTCAAGTAACAGGTGAAACAGTACAAACTGTTTTGGAATCTAGTACGGGGAGTCCTATCACACAGCATGTAAGTGATATACCACCAGGACAAGCAGTAGTGAGGAGGAAGGCTACTGCACAGAGTACATCACAGGCTTTTCCATTTTTCCTCTACCTATTTGGCAGGAGAGGGGACGACAACAGTACCAATCCAGAAGTCAAGGACGGATGAAGAGGAAGGAACAACAAGAAGGTGTAGAATATCCTATGCTAAAGAAGATGTGGAATCAGGACTGAGTAATACCATAGTATGGAATATATCACATAGACAACTAACTAAGGATGAATTATCTGTTTTACAGAAAGGTCTTTCATTTATTCCAGCACAGATGGCAGATATACCAGATATGATCATAGACCTAAAATGTTTTCTTAGGAATGTAATGTTGAAATTGAATTTCCCTAAAGATACAGCTAGAGGTACTGATGACTTTAAGAAACTAAGCACCTTTATGCCAGCCCATCATCACACTTTGGAAGTATTTGGGAAAATATGTGAAGATGAACTGTATAGTTCACTAGGTGATCATAAGACTGGTAGTAGTTATGCAAATTTAACACAATCAGAGAAAGAAACCCTGTCTAATCTAAAGGCAGATACAATGTTAGTTATTAGACCTGCAGATAAAGGAGGTATGACTGTTGTTATGAATAGAATTTTCTATTTTGAATCATTGCATATAATGCTTTCTAATGACAAAGTATATAGAATCATTACTATGAATAATATACAGGATATGCAGAAAATGCTAAGAATAGCTATTACTGATTTTATGATAAGTCATGGACTTTCAATGGAACTAATTCAGTTTCTTACGGTAGATAATCCCTTGATACCTTCCTTTCAGGGACAACCTAAAATACACAAGGACCTGGATAAGCCACCCTTTAGGCCTATAGTAGCAGGTCGAGGGTGGCTAACAGAACCATTTTCTATATTTGTGGAAAGGAAAGTTGGACCTATTTTAGATAGATCGAATATAGTGCTGAAAGAGTCCAAGCAGTTCCTGGAAAGTTTTTGATGGTACATATTATAGTTGGACCATGGATAGGAAATATTAAGAACCTTACAGAAAAAAGTGAGTTAAGGTGGATACTTAAGAGTAGAAAAAGGTTTTGGATTAAATGGTAAGTTTTTTATAAAATGTGCCTTGGAAGCACGTGGACTTCCTAGGAAATAGTGTTATATATGGCAGTATAATAAAAGTAGACTTCATATGAGTGCATTAATATACTGTGTGTATGTATTGCAGTGTGGTTACTATGATCTGATCATTTATATCTATTTCTACGTATAAACTTTAATGATTCCATCTTATGAAAAGTTGATCAATTTTGGTCGAAGATAGATTTTTTTGGATTAACATTTGTTTTTAAGATTTATACTGTAGTTATTGCTCTACTCTAAGCATAATTATAGATTTTGTAGTTGTAATAACATTATAATATATCGCTTTAGTAGTTACATTCTACACATTATATTATTTTAGTATAATTGTTATCTATAAAGGAAATATTATATAAAATTTATTATTCTGCTTATAGTTACCAGGCACATGTTACTATCTCTTTAGGGACCATAGAATTTAGTTCCAGTATAAATGTTGTATTTGCCTTTGTTGTATTTATGTTGTAACTTAACCAGGGAAGGAGATACCAGAGGTTTGTTCATGATGATTCTGTATTCAGAAATACTAGGTCAAGTATGTTATCTCCTGTAGTGGGGTTCATAGCAATCTGTTCCAAGGTGTTTTTACAGATCAGGTCCAAAAACATTTGGGCATATCTTACATTGGAGGTGTAGGCACCCCACTATACTGATATAGTTTATGATAGAGTTTTTGTTTATTGGGAAGTCATCAAACACATTAAGTGAAGGTGTTAAATGAAAAGTGAGGTAGTAACTCTTTCCTAACATCCTCTCATAGCCACTTCTTAAAGCATTTGTATCTCAGAATCACTCCGTGCATTGTTGTACCTTTATTTTATTCCCAGTCACAGGCAGCTGTAAAATGATCCTGTTGACTTCCATTTCTTTCCAGCATATCTTTTTTTTCAGCTCTCATAAGTATGAATGACTTTGTTTTATTTGCATCTTTTTTCTTAGATATATTTAACATAGTTCTGTAATCACAAGAACATTCGCTGCAGCCCTGGCATTGTCTTGTCTAAAACTTTCTAGTACTTACTCTGTAAAGGATTATGGTCAAATTCAACTCTTCGATTAATATTTTTCCCATGAATATAATAGCAACCCAGCAGTGTGAACCTTGGTTCTAGATGGCTGTCATGTGGATAATGCGAAAAAGGGATTGTGGATGGATGGATGGATGGATGGATGGATGGATGGATGGATGGATGGATGGATGGATGGATGGATAGTAATGGAGGTTTCACAACATGTGCTATGGATGTCAGTTCTTTTTCTGTATTAATATCTCATTTTGATAATCATTACAGGCTGTTGATCTGTAGAGACGTGATCTGTTCTTTTATACAATGACTGCACCACTTCCACTATATATTTGTAGTGTGACTAGGTTACTTGTAGTACAATATTTCACTGTGGGGAATCTGGCAGGTGTAAGATCACTAGTTGTGAGTACTGGTAGCATGAATCAATATTGCTGAAACCTACTTTCAGCAGTCATTTTAGTTTACCATTTTCACCACGGCTGTGTGACTGTAAAGTTAGTCTGTATAAGTTAGGGGGAGTGGGTTCTCTTTCATGGAGTGCAGAAGATTTTACCCCTGCAAAATAGTTTTAGTCCTATAGCACTGCAAGTGAATTTCAGCACTATTGATTCATGCCACTAACAATTATTGAAAGCACCACTGGTGAGTTGACATGAATCCTGTCACTGAGGGGTCTTCTACCACAAATTTCTTAAGTACTTCAAATGTCTTTTGCTGCTGTGTTCCCTGGCAACATTCCACATATTGTTTCACTTTTTTTTGCCTTGGTCCCTCATGCTAACCATGGAGCCACACCCTTCTGGTCACGCTATTGACTCGTTTATTCCCCTGGAAGACAGCTTTTTGGACTATTCATTTCCTGGAGCAAGAGTGAAGTGAACCAGCAGTAGGAGCAGAAATATGCATGCTAGGAAGACATGTTTTTGTATCAAGTATTACCTTTCTTATGCATGCTAATTCCTACCCATGGGGTGGGTGTACAGTAGGCTTTTGCAGTGTACATACACACTTTCATGTGTAATCAAGTGGCTGTACCCCTTGAAGACTATACTTTGAGTCTAGTGTTACCACTGATTCAACCATGGAAATATGCACAGAAACATACTTACCACTCCTCCTACTAAACACTGGTTAACAAGCAAAACTCTTCATTCCTCTGTTCCCTGTGCCAAGACCAACAAGTGCTAGAGCCATTAACTGAACTTAGGTCACTTGGATCATAGTCAGGGCTTTACTGAGTCACCTGGATCATTGTCTGGCTTTTATCCCTCTACACTATTGGATCTGGCATTTGTTCCTTTAATTTCCTTAATAGCACACTTATTTCTGTCATATTTAGAATAAACTTTGAAAGATACTTTATCATACCAAAAAATCTTACTTGGGTTTATCTTCTGTTAGAAGCATTTGTACCACTGATTGACTTTCTCATTATATTTTAAGTCCACTGAAGTAAACCATGTCCTGTGTATCTCAGATGTGTAATTCTGATTTTATACTTTATTTGTTGAAATATAGGTTGTAATGTCTCAGTCTTTCAATAGGTAATTTATTCTGTTATTGTGCTGTTCCTTGATTATGCCCTACAGGTATATATCATCAATAATGTCAAATACACTTTCAAGCCCATTCATCATCTGTGTAGGACTCTCTAATGCACTTCAGCTGTTGACTGAATACCAAATGGAAATCTGAGAGCTCTTCTCACAAGTTAATTAAATGTACACCACTTGAAAATGTCCACATCAAGCTTAATTTGCTGAAATACCCGGTTAACATCAGATACAGAACAGTAATATGATCTTGACAGTGCTGAAACATTTTCTTTGATTGTACAAAGGAGCTAATGTTTCATATCTCTAATTTTCTTAAGATCTTGTGGCTTTATGCATATATAAATTGTATCTGACTTCTTAAATGTAATCACACTATTTGCTCACTCATGAGGCTCAGTCAGTTTCTTAAGGCTTCTTGCTGTAATTCTAAGACATGTAAGTGCAAGTCTCCAAATTACATAAATGAAGCCATGAAACTATTGAAGAACAGATAATGTCGACAAATGATGTTCCCCTTTATTTTTTTTGCAGCGGAGCAAGCAGCTAATATTCCCAATATGGGGGGGGGCTGCATTGCCACTACTTAAATAAATTAGCTGTGACATCACCATGCCTCAGAGAAAAGGAAATACTCTCAATGTTTACATATTCAGTCTCACGATGCTGGGACTCATTCATATGAGTTTCAGAATGTAAAACTGTTATTTCTTAATCTTGCCCACATGCTCCATTTTATTCATCTCCTTCTCTGATTCTACTCCTCAGAACTATTGGAGCTTTTGTTTGAGAATATAATATGATAAGACTGCTGGTTCTGTCGGAATATGATGAACTCTTTGTAAACAGCTCAGACTAGTAAATATAAATGTGCTTTTGCCTCCCCACTTGCTGGCCATCAACCCCTACCATGTGTTTCTATCCATTCATTCCCTATAAATGGCAACATGAGCACTGGCTCATGTGAGTACCACCTGGAGGTAGCCGTTCTCCAAGCATACATGAAGGTTGTTTGATGCCACGGCTTTCTTTTGGTCCATCAGGCTTCTACAACCCTAATGCCCAGTACAGATCATCTGGACTAGTAACCCAAATGACCAGAAGGACAGAGCTGATGTCACCACTGATTCTGTCCCTGCTTCATCCCCCAGTGCTGATATTTCTCCTGACCCACCAAGGGCTTGCCTCAAGTCCTCATTAACATGGGCAGCTGAAACATTTTCTCTTTAAGCCTCAACCCTCACGTGTGTGTGTGTGTGTGTGTGTGTGTGTGTGTGTGTGTGTGTGTGTGTGTGTGTGTGTGTATACGCGCGCGAGTGTCACTCTACACAGCTATATTAGGAGTTCCTTTCACTATTACAATTGTCAGACAAGGCCAATAACCCAATATAGTTGAAACTTCCATTCCAGATATATTGTACTGAATTATGTACTTTCTATTCTTCTGTTCACAAATAAGCACTTTCTGCCAACTCATTTAACATGATGACCTGAGTAAGTAAGAAAATTGCATTTACATACATTAGAACAATTAGTTTTCTCTTTCTACTTAACAGGTTTATTTAGCTCTTATTATGTTTCTAGCCAAATATCATGCACTACTTTTCTTCAAAACATTTGCCATGTTCTTCGTGCTTCTCAGGATTCACAAGGCTGATTTTTACTCTTTTTTAAACATGTTTAATCTATTTTGTTTCATAGAAAACTTTTCACAGCTCTAACACTTCTGTGAGCTCTTTCAGCTGCCAGTAATGAAGACATTTCACTAATTCTGCACACATTAATCACTTTACTTAAGGTCAAATCAGCTGATCCAGGGATCTGTTTCTCACAATCATTTGCAATACCAGACAACTCAATTTCATACTAAGGAAATGCGCAACTCACCACTATCAAAGTCATTGGCTCATGTCTTTAATTCAATACTATAAGCATCAACAGGCACATTAGGACTGTATGAAGAACATATGACAGATAAAAGGCAGATTTTCCTTTGGCAAATATTACTTCTGACAACTCCTAAAAACATGCTGGGTGTTTCCACTTCAAACAGGAGTTGTGGGCAGTTGCACAGACCGTAGGTGGTGCCTATCAGGGATGATTTAAGTAAACCAACTGCATCAGGCACCAGTTGTGGTGTGCAGTATCCTCTAGACAGAAGAACATAAATCACAGACTGTGCACTGTGCCACTTGATGGTGTAAAAACTGGCTCTAGGTAATGTGGTCAAACTGATTAATTTCACCAAAAAAAGGTATGGGTATTTGCCAGTAATAAGTGGGTTGAGATGTGGCCTAGTTTGACATACTCCTGGGACCCATGCTAATGATCCCAACATAAAGCCCAACAGCCATGGGTCAACAAGCTACTTACTTTGCCCAACTTGGGTTACCTGGCATAGCTCTGATAAGGAAAAGCTGGACGTAAAATGAAGCAATCTGCTAAACATGAACTAAGGATTGCTGCACTCAATGTAGGTTCACTGACAGGATGCAGCTTGGACGTGGATGGCATGATGGTAAAGAGGAGGAGGAGGCTGGTCATTCTAAGTATCCAGGAGACTAAGCCACTTGGCTTGGTATCCAAAGCCTACTTACTCAGGGTGGGGAAGGACAGACCAGAAATTATGTGGACATTTTAGTGAGGGAGGATTTTTAGAAGACAGTGAAGGATGTCATTAGAATTAGTGACAGACTCATAGCAATCAGACACAAGAGTAAGGATGGTGTAATATTCATAATCACAGTCTAAGCCCCATGGGACCTGAATGCACATATCAGAACAGAATATAAGGACTGTCTGGGTTCACATGGGTTGGCCAACCAGAATAAAGAATAGAGGCCATCCTAGACTTCTGTTTGTCAAATGGCTTGAAGGTGGCCAATACATGGCTCAACAAGACAGACAGTCAAAAGATTCCATACAAGAGTGGTCACAATCAGCTGCAAGCAATGGTCAGGGAAAGCTCTAAGGTCAACAAAGGCTAGGCTGAAGACCTGGAAGTTGACTGGAGAGAAAGCACAAGAGACTAAATAAATACTCAGGGCTCTAGCACATCAGAAAGAAAAGAAATTGCTGAAACTGAAGAAACTGGTAGTACATCAACATGGAATGTGTAAGGACTTTAGAACAGATATCGAGCCGGGTATGGAAACAAGGTGCACAAGGAAAGATGGTGGTGGAATGCAGAACTACATGAAGTCATCCAAAGAAAGAAGGACTCTGGAAAAAGTGGGAGAAAGAGAAGGCAGACCAGGCTGAGAAGGAATACTGGCTGGCTAACAAGAAGGCTGAGAGAGCAGTTGCAGTACAAAGAACAAGGCATCAGAGACATTTTACAAGCTTCTGGAAAGTGACTCAGCAGATGGCACCATAAAACTCGATCAGGTCGCAAGGCAAAGAGATAAAGAAGACAATCACTGGACACCCTTTAAAAGGGATGCCAGCAACATCCTGCTTACCAGTCAACAGGACATCAAAGGCCTTTAGGAGTACTTCCAGCAGCTTCTGAATGAAGAAAACCCAACAGGAACTATACTCCCCCAGACACAGCCTATGATGAGAGAAGAAGAGGAGCCCACTCTACAAGTAAGAACAGCACTAAGGAAAATGAAGTCAGGGGAAAGCAGCAGGCCCCTATGAGATCACAGCAGATATGATGAAGATGTTGGGTGAGACAGAGGAGAAATGGCTCCTGAGGGTACTCATAGCAGTATGGAGAGAAAGGATTATCTCCGATAACTCGAGAATAAGCATACTAGTGCCAGTGTTCTAGAACAAAGGGGACATTCACAACTGTGGACAGTACAGATGTATCAGATTCCTCTCACACTGCATGAAAGTTCTGGAGATGGTGCTTGACAAATGAATATGCAGAGTAGTACATAGTAAGATGAGGGAGAAGCAATTTGGATTCAGATGAGAGTGCAACACAATTGACCGAATGTTTGCAGCGAGGCAAATAGTTAAGAAGAAGCTAGAGATGAGAAAAGAGTCCAACTGGGCATTCCTAGACTTAGAGAAAACATATGACAAGGTGTCAAGAAAGCAGATTTGTATAGTCCTGCATTGGTACAAAGTCCCAGAAACATTGACAGAATTAGTGCAGGCTTTGTACAAGAACCTGATGGCAGAGGTGTTCCCAGTGGGAGTGGGTGTGCTTCAGGGTTCAGTTCTGAACCCACTGTTGTTCATACTAGTGATGGACTACATCAGCAAACAGATCAGAGGGGACAGATCAACAAAGTTGCCATATGCAGACAACATGGCATTACTGGCAGACTCTAAACAAGAACTTCAGCAAATCTTAGGGAAATGGAAGGCAAAACTGAAGGCACTCAGGATTAAACTGAGCACAGATAAGGCAGTTGTCATGGCAGCAAATTTGGGAAATCAGAAAAAGCTGAAAAATGAGACAAAAGGTAAAATAGTGGATCAGGTAAACAGGTTCAAGTCTGTGGGAGGGCTGGTTGAGGATAATGAAAGTCTGAATGAAGAGATCACAGCTAGAGTCAGAGGGGCTGCAGACACCTGGCCCATAGTGCCACGAGAAGAGAATGACAGAAGAATGCCAAAGAAGCTGAAAAGTAAGGTGGACAAAACAGTGGTGCAATCAGTACTACTGTATGGTACAGAAACCTGAGCAGTGAAGGCAGAGCAGCTGAGGAAGCCAGAGGTGATAGAGATAAAGTGCCTGAGATGGGTGGTAGGATGCACACTGTAGAAAAGATTAAGAAACGAGGAAGTCAGGGCAGAAGCCCAAGTAGCTCCAGATGCAGAGAAGGTCAAAGAGAACAGATTATGGTCACACGGGCACATGTGCAGAAAAGCAGAAGACAATCTGGTGAAGAATATTTGGGACAGACAGGAAGAAAGCAAGGGGAAAGACGGCATCAAGCAAAGAGATTGATGGATTGCAGGGGAGAAGACCTGAGACAGTCAGGCATGACTACCAGGATAGGAGAGTGGCACTAGAGAGATAGCGACAGTTGACAGAATACCCTGTCCCCATATAGAAAATGGGAAAAATGGGTTCATGATTACCTCTGAAACTAAAATATTCCCTTACTCCCCCTCAAAACTCAAATATACTGCAAGGTTTCAGATCTTTGTCCCCTGTGTCATGTAGAACTATAGCGCACTGCACATCTTCAGGCTTATTGGCTATGCAGCTCACAGTGAGGACAAAATCGAATTTCTGAGTCATAATTTCCATTTCTTGGACAAATTGCCCCAGTGAGAGTACATTATTCAGTGCTGTAGCTATGCCATGGTTAAATGCAAAAGTTAAATAACTTTTTTGAGATTGTTTGTGACATCTATAACAGTTGGCATTTGAAAACAGTATATAAGGGATAAGAGACAAGTAGTACTTCCAGATCCATCAGCTTTCCTTTCAGACTGGATAACCATATACAGGGAATCATATCATACAAGATACATAGGAGAGTGAGGGAAGTAAAAGGTGCCGATTATTTAAAGATATATATATATATATATATATATATATATATATATATATATATATACACACTCACACACACACACACACACATACATACATACTAACGTGACCAATGGCAGAAATTGGCCTATTTGGTTAGACCTCTTGGCAATTCATTCTTTAGATTAGCATTTATAAGTTAGGCCCTGTCCAGAGGCTTTAACTCAAAGGTCTAAGGGGCTAGCTTCTTCTCACTGCCTATCTTAATTGCCAGACTAGAACATGTGGCCCAGCAGCAACTAGTCCTGGCTTTCACATCCTAGAGGGGAAAGGGAGGTTTCCCCCACCGTACTGTGATCTTGGAGTTGGTATATATAATTTGTAAGGGGTGAGAAGGTTGCAGTGGGGCTTGCCCCATGCAAAAACGTAGATTTTTTTTTTTTTTACTTTCAAATTTTCGGAAGCTCAAACATATATTCTTTCAATATACATATTGAAAAGTATACTTATCACCTGTAAAAATAAAAGGACAAACAATGTATTTACCACAACGGTACAAGCCTATAGAGGAATTATTCATAGTTTCATTCACAGTTTTTATTGCATTCTCCTGTTATGAATAACTACTCTATAGGCTTGTACTGTTGTATTAAATGCATTGTTTGTCCTTTTATTTTTACAGGTGATAAGTATACTTTTTATCATTGCAACTATACAGTTTCATTTTCTAGATATTTTCATTGCCATTCAACCTTTGTGGTTTATGTAGGTATTTGTTATGTCTTTTGGATGTTTCTATGTAGGTAAAACCAAACGCAAGCTGTCAGAGCGCATTAAGGAACACCTGGGGGCAATTCGAGCTTCTAATGAAAATAATGCCCTTGCCAAACACAGTATTACCTGTACACAGTTCAATAAATTCAAATTCTTTGTATTAGAACAGATTGATTAATTTTTTTGGAGACAGTGACTCTTTTCTTGAAATGAGGGAACTTAAATGGCAGTTTGTATTGAATGCTGAAGCATTTCCAGGACTGAATGAGAGTTTAAACATTAAATGTGCTCTACGTTAGTACAACTAATGACATGCCCCCTTCAGCATCCTATTCACTCTACTCATTGATCTTATGTCATTTGATCTGCATTTTTATTATTATTATTATAATGCAGTTTCCTTATTGTGTTTTTTAAAACACTGTTTTATGTTTATTGGTTACTGTATTTGCATTCTAGAATTGTACATATTTAAACTAGTGATTATTGCATTTTGCTGTATTCTGAGGAAGTTCTTACATCTTAATAAGAACGAAAGCTTAATATCCGTTCAGCGTCAGTGTGCCTTTCTTTTAGTCCATCAACGTTCTACTTTTTATAATTCTAAGTCTTCACAGTTTGCGGTTTTATTATAATATATATATATATATATATATATATATATATATATATATCTATATATCAGCAGCAGCAGCCCCCCTTTTCCCATTTTTTCTACATGGGGTCGAGGTATCGTGTTTACTGTCGCCAACTTTCTCGATTCAGTGCCACACTCCTGCCTTCTTCAACACTCATGTCTGATTGTCACAGATCTTTCACACAATCCATCCACCTCTTTGCTGGACGTCCTTGCTTCCTCTTACCTTCTTCCTGTCTGTCCCAAATCTTCCTCACCAGATTGTCTTCTGCTTTTCTGCACATGTGCCCAAACCACCATAATCTGTTCTCTTTGATCTTTTCTGCAATTGTAGTACCTTGGCCTCTGCTCTTATGTCCTCATTTCTTTGCCTGTCCCGCAGTGTGCATCCTACCACCTTTCTCAGGCACTTCATTTCCATCACCTCTAGCTTCTTCAACTGTTCTGCCTTTACTGCCCAGGTTTCTGTACCATGCAGTAGTAGTGGTCACACCACTGTCTTGTATACCTTACTTTTCAGCTTATTTGGCATTCTTCTGTCATAGACTACACCTGATACTCTGTGCCAGTTGGCTGCAGCCCCTCTGATTCTAGCTTTGACCTCTTCATTCAGACTACCCTTCTCTTCAGCCACCCCTCCCAGATACTTGAAGCTGTTTACCTGTTCCACTATCTTCCCTTCCATCTCTATTGTTAGTTTCTTCTGATTTCCCCAATTTGCTGCCATTATCACCATCTTATCTATGCTTAGTCCCATCCCATGTGCCTTCAGATTTGCATTCTATACTCCTATCCTTTGCTG
This sequence comes from Protopterus annectens, assembly GCF_019279795.1. Classification (NCBI taxonomy): domain Eukaryota; kingdom Metazoa; phylum Chordata; order Ceratodontiformes; family Protopteridae; genus Protopterus; species Protopterus annectens. The sequence continues at coordinate 1,577,106,469 of NC_056726.1, read as the reverse complement.
AAGTTCTAGCTCAGAGTCTGCCTGTAGTGCTACATCGTCTGCATACATCAGCTTTGTTATTCTGTCCCCACCAACCTGTTTACTAATGTAATCCATCACCAGTATGAACAGTAGTGGGCTCAGAGCTGAACACTGATGTACACCCACTCCCACTGGGAACCCCTCTGTGAGGCCGAATATTGTTCGTACATGAGTCACTGGGTCCTTGTACATAGCCTGCACCAAACCACTGCAGTACTGTCCAGATTTGCTTTCTTGGGACCTTGTCATACACTTTCTCCAAGTCTAGGAATGCCCAGTTGGACTCTGTCCTCATTTCTAGCTTATTCTCAAGTATCTGTCTCAATGCAAACATTGGGTCAATTGTGCTGCATCCTTATCTGAATCCAAACTATTCATCTCCCATCTTACATTCTACTACTCTGCGTATTCATTTATTAATCACTCTCTCCAGAACTTTCATGCAGTGTGGTAGGAGTTTGATCCCTCTGTACTGTCCACAGTTGTGGATGTCCCCTTTGTTCTTGTACACTGCCACAAGTATGCTTATTCTCCAGTCATCTGGGATACGCCTTTCTCTCCACACTGCTATTAGTACCCTCAGGAGCCATTTCTCCCCATCTCACCCAGCATCTTTATCATATCTGCTGTCACCGCATCTGAGCCTGCTGCTTTCCCCGACTTCATCTTCCTTAGTGCTGTTCTTACTTCTACTAAGGTGGGCTCCTCTTCTTCCCTTGTAGGCTGTTTCTGGGGCAGTACAGCTTCTGTGGGGTTTTCTTCATTTAGAAGCTGCTGGAAATACTCCTTCCATCTGCCTTTGATGTCCTGTGGACTGGTGAGCAGGTTGTTGCTGGAATCTCTTATGTAAGGTGTCTGACTATCTTCTTTATCTTTCTGTCTTTGCCTTGCAACCTGGTATAGTTTCTTTGTGCCCCTTACTGAGTCACTTTCCAGAAGCTGATAGAGTGCCTCCGATGCCCTATTCTTTGCTATTGCAACTTCTTTCTTACTTTCTTTCTTAGCCAACCAGTAGTCCTTCCTGACCTGGTCAGTCTTTTCTGTCTCCCACTTCTTCCTGCACTCCTTCTTTCTTTTGATAACTTCCTGGGCTTCTGCATTCCACCACCAGCTTTCCTTATGTACCTTATTTCCATACCTGGCTTGGCCACATATCTTTTCTGTAATCCTAACACATAATGTTTTTAGGCGCTGCCACTCCTTTTCAAATCCACCTATTAACTTCCCTTCTTGGGGTGCTGGAGCCCTGAGTAATTCCTTGAACTGCTGTACTTTCTATCCAGTCAACTTCCAGGTCTTCAGCTTGGTCTCTGTTGACCTTAGAGCCTTCTCTGACCAGTGCTTTCAGCTGATTGTGGCAACTAATGGTTTATGCTGTGGGCCGACTGTTTCACTGGGGATGACTTTGCAATCAGGATTCTACCCCAGTCCTTTTTCCATACTAGGAGGAAGTCTACCTGAGTTGCATGTTGGCTAATCTTGTATGTGATCTTGTGACTGTCTCTCTTTCTGACACGTGTTGACTACTATCAAGCCACTTGCCAGAGAGATGTCTAGAATGGCTTCTCCTTCTTTATTCATGTTACCTCACCCATGTGGACCCAGGCAGTCCTCATATCCTGTTCTGTCTGCCCCGATATGTGCATTCAAGTCACCCATTATCAGCACCAATTCATGTTGTCCTGCTTTATCTAGTAGGTCCTGCAATTGCTGTCTGAATGCATTCTTTTCCTCACTATCACAACCCTGCTGTGGAGCATAGGCTGAGATTATGAATACTGTCCTATCATTACACTGGAGTCTGATTGCCATGAGTCTGTCATTAATTCTGATGATATCCTTCACTTGCTTCTGAAGCCTCTCTCTCACCTCAATTCCTATACCATTTCTAGCCTGTCCCCCTCCTGAGTAGTAGAGTCTGTATCCCAAGCCAAGTGGCTTTGCTGCACTGCCCTTCTATCTTGTCTGTTGAATACATAGGATGTCCAGCCTCCTCCATATCATCATGTCATCCACTTCCAAGCTGCATCCTGTCAGTGAACCTACATTAAGCGTAGCAATTCTCAGTTGATGTTTGGCAGGTTGGTTTGTTTTACATCCAGCTTTCGCTCAACAGAGCTATCCCAGGTAACCCAGGCTAGGCAACTAGACACTGGCCAGCCAGTAGCTTATTGGCCCTGGGCTTTATGGCAGGCACACACTGGCCAATAGGGGCACATATACCCCTCCCACCATTAGCAAGGGTCCCTGGAGTGGGTGAGAGTAGGCTGGGTCCTCAACCGGTAACTACCCATGCGCATTTTTGGCACATTAGTCAACATGACCAAATCACCTAGAGCCATATTTTACATCGTCAAGTGGCTAGCCCTGCCACAGCACACAGTCTGTGATCCGTGTTCTCCTATCTTGAGGATACTGCGCACCACAGTAGATGCCCAAAGTGGTTGGTCTGTACAACTCTTCCCCCTATAGGGCACCATGTAGAGTCTGTGCTGCTGCCCACAGCTCCATTCATTGTTTGACATGGAAACACAGCATGTTTTTCAGACATGGGAGAAACCTCACAGAGACACACGGTAGAGCATGCAAACTCCAAACAGGCATTGGTCGGAGGTCAGGATCGAACCTTGTGCATGGGAGGTGAAGACCTTAACCACTAAGCCATCTGGTCCTTACATATATATATATATATATATATATATATATATATATATATATATATACACACACACACACACACACACATATATATTTATATATATATATATATATATATATATATATATATATATATATATATATACATACACACACACACACACACACACACACTTTGTTCAAATTCAAAATACTGCTCGATTGTGCCTTTTTGTCTCTTTAAACAGCAACAAATTTCTTAAAATACTTTCAAAAAGTCATATGCACTTATCTTTTCTGTTTTCTACAGACCCTTGAGAGGTGACGTCTTGTCTAGCCTACTAACCCTCAAAGCATCCAGTTTTATGCAACCTCCTGCACATCCATAAAACTAATAAATTCTTCAACACTCACTCAAGAGATCATCACTTCCATCAAAACATAAGTAGGATTGGCTTGAGAGATAGATATATATCCTAGAGATTCTATTTTTATGGAATAGACTTCAATTGAATATAAAGCAATGGAGCTTCCTGATCCTGTTTGAGCATGACCTGGATGAATGGATGGGCAATTGTAAATAAACCGTGTGTCTGGCCTCCTCAAGCACTCATTAAATGGGGTCAAAACTATGTATAAATTAGTCATGTCAATGAGTATGAATGACATGCACATTGTTGTTAGGCTACTAATCGTCCTCTGGCTCAACAGCCTAGTATTTACCTATGGACCTATAATTGTACATTTACACAGGTGATACAATGTTTCTATCTAAATACTGACTGACAGTTAGCTATTTTTTTCAAATTGTCATAGCCACAGTTCAACTGAATTATTTATGTACAAATTTGTATTCAGTAATATTTGAAAATTGTATTGTTCTGCTGTATGCTTTGGAACACTAATTGTAACTTTTTTATCTGCAGAAACAGGGCTCTGTGGCATAAAGGGATGAAGTGCTGACTCTGTTCCGGATAACTTTGGTTCTCTTAGTGGAATGTACACCAAAGGAGTCAACACAGAGAGTAGGAGAGGAATAGAGAGTCATTTGTCTGCTTGCCTCTCTTAGTGTGTGTGCATGTGTGTGTGGGGGGGGCATGCTTGGATGCACCTGGTCTAACAGCCGCAAGATGAGACATTCACCATGGCAGAAGTGTTAGTGACTAGGTGTGACTGGGGGGAGGGGTGGGGCATATGAACAATATGTCACTGCAGACGTGGAGGGGGGTGGTCTCCATCACAGTGCTCATGTGCATCTCAACCTAATAAAAAAATGCAACCCTGCAAGCTGGGATTTAGGGTTTAGGAACATTAATGTGAAGGCATGAATGTCACTCAGTTCTCATTGTCTCTCTCTGTCTGTCTGCCTCCTATAACTCACTGAAAAAACTAATTTGGTACACCGGTAAGGAAGGGGGGCTAGTGGACTTCATTTGGGAGTGAGGAGCTAAACCAAATCTGACATCCAATAAATAGAGGAGGAGCACAAGCAATGCACAGATGGTCCAGCTCGCACAGGTTTCCAGCTGTCCAGCCGCAGTAAATAGTCTGTGGGTTCTGAGAACCACTCATTGAAAAAAAAGTTGTTTGCTTAAGCAGCCATAATTTACTTGAAATTGTTTGGAGTAATGTGTGAAATTCTCTTTGTGTTGTTAGTGTACCACTTGTTTACAAAAATTCCCCTCCTTCACTGGTTTAAAGTTTTGATGATTACATTGTCCTTTGCAGTGCAAACATTACTGGATGTTCAACATTTAACTATTAACTTGTTTTTTTTAGTGAAAATGTTACTGTATGGTAACATTAATCTAACCATTTATAAGCCAACTCCATTGCACAGAGTGATAAAGCCTTGATCACAGTGCCGACAACACGTTTGATTAGTGGTCTCAGTGGTCTTTCTTAGTTAGCATAATGATTTCATTTGCCCTGCTGCATTACAATGTACTGCCTTACAAAAAATTATACACATTGTCTGAGTTGTGCTGTTTGTCCATTAGTTGATTCATTATCTGAGTTGTGCTGTTTGTCCATTAGTTGATTGTTTTTTCACCAGAACCACACTACATAAGTCATTTAGTACTAGAAGTATCTTAAAAATTCCTTTTTTTAAGAACAGTCATTTTTTTAACCCTTTTATCAATATTTTCCTTACACAACCACTATGTGTACTTTCTTTCTTAGCTTGATGTTTCATCTGGCCTGCTGCCTTATAATGTACTTTCTTTTTTTTCTTTTTGTCAAATGTTTGCTGTTTTGTGGAGTTGGCAGGGAAGGATGCAGGTGAGTAGCTGCTGCTGGGTCTTCAATTCTGACAGGAGGGACGTGGATCTGGCTCACCACAGTGGTAACACCTATCTGGAGTATAAAGTATTGTACCCATGGAGTACAAACCTATGAGCATACAATACCTAGGTGTTGCACCCATGCAGTACAAGCCTATGAGCACACAATGCTGCCTAGGTGTTGTGCCCATGGAGTACAAGCCGAGTACTAGCCTATGAGCATACGATGCCCCGGTGTTGCACCCATGGAGTACAAGCCTATGAGCATACAATGCCCAGGTGTTACACCCATGGAGTTCAAGCCGAGTACTAGCCTATGAGCATATGATGCCTAGGTAGTACACCCATGCAGTACAAGCCTATGAGCACACAATGCTACCTAGGTGTTGTGCTCATGAAGCACAAGCCTATGAGCACACAATGCCTAGGAGTTGCACCCATAGAGTGCAAGCTTATAAGCACACAATGCCTAGGTGTTACACCCATGGAACAGAAGCCTATGACCACAAAATGTCTAGGTGTTGCACCCATGAAACACAAGCCTATGAGCATATGATGCTTAGGTGTTGCACCCATAGAACATAAGTCTATGAGCATACGATGCCTAGGTGTTGCACCCATGAAGCACAAGCCTATGAACACACAGTTCCTAGGTGTTGTATCCATGGAGCACAAGCCTATGAGCACACAATGCCTAGGAGTTGCACCCATGGAGTGCAATCTTATAAGCACAAGATGCCTAGGTGTTGCACCCATGGAGTACAAGCTGAGTACTAACCTATGAGCGTACAATGCCTGGGTGTTGCACCTATGGAGTGCAAGCCTATGAGCACACACTGCCACCTAGGTGTTGCACTCATGGAGGGTAAGCCTATGAGCACACAGTGCCACCTAGGTGTTGCACCCATGGAGTACAAGCTGAGTACTAGCCTATGAACATATGATGCCTAGGTGTTGTACCCATGGAGAGTAAGCCTATAAGCACACAATGCGTAGGTATCGTACCCATGAAGAGTAAACCTATGAGCACACGATGCCTAGGTGCTGTACACATGGAGAGTAAGCCTATGAGCACACAATGCCACCTAGGTGTTGTACCCATGGAGAGTAAGCCTATGAGTACATGATGCCTAGATGTTGTACCCAATGGAGAGTAAGCCTATGAGCACATAATGCCTTAGTTGTTGTATCCCTGGAGAGTAAGCCTATGAGCACACAATGCCACCTAGGTGTTGCACCCATGGAGAGTAAGCCTATGAGCACGCAATGCCACCTAGGTGTTGCACCTATGGAGTACAAGCTGACTACTAGCCTATGAGCATATGATGCCTAGGTGTTGTACCTATGGAATGCAAGCTAATGAGCACACAATGCCACCTAGGTGTTGCACTCATGCACAGTAAGCCTATGAGCACACAGTGCCTAGGTGTTGTATCCATGGAGCACAAGCCTACAAGCACACAATGCCTAGGTATTGCACTCATGGAACACAAGCTGAGTATTAGCCTATGAGTGTACAATGCCTGGGTGTTGCACCTATGGAGTGCAAGCCTATGAACACACAGTGCCAGCTAGATGTTGTACCCGTGGAGAGTAAGTCTGTGAGCACACAATGCCACCTATGTGTTGCACCCATGGAGAGTAAGCCTATGAGCACACAGTGCCATAGGTGTTGCACCCATGGAGTACAAGCTGAATACTAGCCTATGAGCATATGATGCCTAGGTGTTGTACCTATGGAGTGCAAGCCTATGAGCACACAATGCCACCTAGGTGTTGCACCCATGGAGAGTAAGCCTATGAGCACACAGAGCCACCTAGGTGTTGCACCCATGGAGAGTAAGCCTATGAGCACACAGAGCCACCGAGGTGTTGCACCCATGGAGTACAAGCTGAGTACTAGCCTATGAGCATATGATGCCTATGTGTTGTACTTATGGAGTGCAAGCCTATGAGTACTCATGCCACCTAGGTGTTGCACCCATGGGGAGTAAGCCTATGAATACACGATGCCACCTAGGTGTTGCACCCATGGAGTACAAGCTGAGTACTAGCCTATGAGTATATGATGCCTAGGTGTTGTACCCATGGAGAGTAAGCCTGTAAGCACACGATGCCTAGGTGTTGTACCCATGGAGAGTAAGCCTATGAGCACACAATGCCACCTAGGTGTTGTACCCATGGAGAGTAAGCCTATGAGCACATGATGCCACCTAGGTGTTGTACCCATGGAGAGTAAGCCTATGAGCACACAGTGACACCTAGGTGTTGCACCCATGGAGTACAAGCTGAGTACTAGCCTATAAGCACACGATGCCTAAGTGTTGTACCCATGGAGAGTAAGCCTATGAGCACACAATGCCACCTAGATGTTGTACCCATGGAGAGTAAGCCTATGAGCACACAGTGCCACCTAGGTGTTGCACCCATGGAGTACAAGCTGAGTACTAGCCTATGAGCACACTGCTGTACTGTGTCATAGTTTAGTAATAAAATTTACAAATTGGTAGAAATGTCTGCCTCTTATGTATTTGGAATAAGAACCCAAATGTTACATGGTATCTTTAGTTTGAGGTATAACATGGTCACAACCTGAGAAGAATTTCTCTCTTCAAGGCAACTTAACTTATCTAAACCTGAAAACTGGATCCAGAAATTTTTGGTTTATACCAAACTGTGAATAAAATAGCTGAGAAGCCTGAATAGGTACAATGTGACATTTTTCTGTCTATCAGGGCTTCCCCCTCATGATTAAACCACACCAACCGTGGGTAAATCTTCAATATACCACACCTCACCGTTGGTTACTGCTTTAATACAATTATTTAGATGAAGAAAATGATAACACAGATGTGATGAAACAGATGTTGCATCAGTATTAGGAGCCAAATAAAAATGACAATGTATTTATTATTTGTTCTTCGTGAGATTACAGGTTCCATAAGAAGCATGGATGATATGTCACTGATTTAAAGAACAAAGCAGGCAGTGTAAATTCTGTTAGTTACATAATTCAGTGACACAAGAAAAAATGTGAATGTTATATGTTATAAGAAATGACGAAGCAAGGTGCAGATTGTTGTGAGAAGCAGATTTAACACTGACAAAAACAGAGATATGTAGATCAACATAAATCATAGTGTGTAAACTTGCATGTCAAATGAAAGAGAAACATACTGGTCAACAGAGAGAAAATGTTTTGAAACAAGTGTCTGAGACGTTTTACATGTACTACAGATAAAAGCATAATTCAAGAAAATATTTTGCAGTGGGCCAGTTATGCAAGTTCTGAGGTAAGAAATAATTTTGTTGAAATGTGCGGCATGCAGAAAAAAAATAAATCATAATTAAAAAAAAAACTGGTGGAAGAGAAGCAATATTATGAACCTGAAAATAGTTAATGTGGAAGGAACTGTGTAAGGTTTGAATAGATCAACTCAAGATAAATGATAAGGCTATTATGTTTAGGTTACACACTGAGCATGGTGAGACATGAAGTCTGCTCAAACGTTTGAATTTTTGAGTATGAAAGACAAGCTAATTCATTCAGTTTACAAGCTGCTTACTTATTAAGGCTATCAGGTGTCAACACTTGGTCAAAAATCTTAACTTGAAACTATAAGCATAGGAAATGCAAGATTCAATGTCATATACTTAAGCTCTTCCCATACTGAGGCAATTGATTTAACAGAAGCCTAAATAGTGAAAAAAGTCATGATATACATGTGAAAAATACTGTTTTCATAGGATCATAGGAGGTTACTAGGCTAATGGCCCTGGGGCCCTTACAAGCCTAGCCAAGAGTTTATCCCCCAAAAAAGAACCCTCAGTCAGCACCTGTTGCACCTGTCAATGAGGGACAAAGGTGGAACCTCTGTGACAAATTTGTAGTTTCCCATCCACTCATCAAGGTTGCGCTTGAAGCGGTTCAGCAAAGTACTCTGTTTGACGTGTATGGGAAGTCTAGTCCAGAAATGGGGCAGCATCTGGGAGACAAACCTGTCTCTTCAGCAGGTTTTGTTGATGTCACATATTAGATTTAGGCCTATCAAGTGGGTAATGCGCAAGGAGTTAGACTTATGGACATGGAGCATCTCTAGAAGGGCAAGGTCTGATATTGCTTTGTAGGCAAGACACAGGTCACCTCTGAGTAATCTGTATGATATCGAGTAGAGTGATAGTGATTTGAGCCTGTCCACATAGGACATATGTTCGAGGCCATGGATTCTCTTTGTGAGGTATTTCTGTGGCCTTTCCAGTTGGTGCAGGTGTTTGGAGAGGTACATACCAAATAGGGCATTATACTCAACTATAGGCCTAATGAGGGAGGAGTACAGAGGGGTAATAAACTCCTTTTTTCTGGATGCAATCCCTTTACTTATGAGATGAACCAGGTAAAAGGCATTTCTGACCACGAATGTGAGATTGTTATCAACCTGAGTACCCAAGTCTCTCATCACAGGTTACGTGCTTAGGGGTTGCCATTGATGTGGTAATCAATATGGGCCGTGTTTTTGCCGAATGGTATGATAATACATTTTTTTGCATTTAACTTAAGGCCATGACTTTGACACCAGTTATTTGTAGCTGTGAAACCCTCTTATAGTATGTTAACATCATTTGGAGAGTCAGTGACAGCAACCAACTTACAGTCATCTGCAGACTTGGTCAGCCACAGACCCTTTGTCTTTGCTTGAGTCTCTGAGATGTAGATGCCAAACAGTAGGGGCCCCAGGACAGATCGCTGGGGAACACCACTAGTGACAGGTCTGCTGTCGGGGGTGGTGGCACCTATTTTGACCTTGTGGGTCCTATTGGTGAGCCAGTTCATAGGTTCAAAGGATGATACTAGGCTATTGGTCTGGATGCCCTTATAAGCCTAGCCAAGAATTTTGCCCATGTTCCCACAAAGTCAGCACCTGTTTCCCCTGTCCAGCAGGGACACAGGTGGGATCCCAGGGGTGTATTTTCTGTTTCCTATCCAGTCATCCAGATTCCTCTTAAAGAGGGCTAGAGAGGTACTGTGCTTGACATGGAGAGGGAGTCTGTTCCATAGATGGGGGAGTCTTTGGGACAGAAATCTATCCCGTCGACAAGTTCTATTAATGTCACAGACCAGGTTGAGGCCTTGTGTGTGAGTTGCATGAGTGGAGTTTGACGTACGGATATGTAGCAACTCCATCAAGGCTGGGTCTGAGATGTCCTTGTATGACAGACACAGGTCACCTCCAAGCAGTCTGTAAGAGACTGAGTAGAGGGACAGGGCTTTTAGCCTATCAGTATAGGACAGGTGGTTGAGACCCTGGATTTTCCTGGTCAAGAACCTCTGTGGTCTTTCCAGCTGCTGCATGTGCACGGCAAGGTACATGCCAAAGGGAGCATTGTCCTCAATGATGGGTCTGATAAGGTAGGAGTGCAGGGATGTTATGACCTCCATGTTCTTGGATGAAATACCCTTACTTATGAGGTAGGCCATATAGCAAGCCTTCCGTACAATGGAGGCAACATGGTGGTTAATAGTCAGGTTGCTATCAACCTGGGTGCCCAAGTCCCTCACGACTGATTGCATGCTTAGTACGCTGTTATTAATATGATAATTAGTGGGGACTCCATTTTCCCCAAAGGGTTTAATGATGCATTTCTTGGCATTCAGTTTGAGGCCATCCTTCTGGCACCAGTCATTCATTTGGGTAAGGCCCTCTTGGAGGATGTTCACATCACAGCCACAGATCACTGGTTTTGGCTTGTACCTCAGAAAAGTACATCCCAAGCAGTAGAGGCCCCAAGATGGATCCTTGGGGTACACTGCTCATTACTGGTCTACTACTAGAGGTGGTTTGACTGAGTGGGTTCTATCAGTGACCCAGTTAGCTACCCATCTGGTAACATACAGGTTGATACCTAGCTGGGGGAGTTTATCTATTATGCCTGAGTGGGGAATAGTGTCAAAGGCTTTGGTTAGGTCAAGGAAGGTGGTGTGCATGTCCTCCCCTAGTCCATGGCTTTGGTGACTGTTTCGAAGAAGTCAACCAAGTTTAACAGGCATAATCTCCCTTTGACAAAACCAAACTGTGTGGGGTCAAGCATTTGGAGGTTGCCAATGTCCTTGTTTATAAGGTCCATGATAATGCATTCCATGGCCTTGCAGATCAGGCTAGTTAGGGTGATGGGCCTATAATTGCCTGGGTCAGTGGATGCTCCACCTTTGTGTAGAGGGATCACAGTGGCTGTCCTCTATTTGTCTGGGATGAAGCTGGTGCTCAGGCTTTGGTTGAATAGGGTGAATAATGGAGCTGACAGCTCATGCCTGAGTTCATATAGAATACAGCCATGGATGTTGCCGGGTCCCATGGAGACTGTATTTTTTTGCCTTTGAGAGGGCATTAAACACCTGATCCCTGGTAATGAGGTGAGGGGGGCAGGTGCTGGGGATGTCCTGGTTTACTGACAGGGGACAGGAGGGTGAAGTTTTCACTGAACCTGTCTGCCAGTAAGTTGGCTATATCTAAGGCGTTTGTGTGTGTGGTGTTTTTGACTACAGATTTGGGTGTTACCTTTCAGACTGTGGACATATGTGAAGAAGGCCTTGTGATCGACCTTAGTGGATGTGTCCAATTTGGACTCAAAGTTAGCCTTTGAGGATTACACCAGTGACCTTACTTGCTTGTTCAGACAAAGGAGAGATTGCTTCCAACTTGGCACCTGCTCCTTCTTGGTCCTGGACAGCAATTTATTTCCTTTCATTATAAAGTTTGTTTATTTCTGCTGCCACCAGACAGGTTTACTCTTCCTTGAGAAAGATGATTTGGTCCTGTCAGTTATTGCTGAGACCATACAGCTATGTAGGTGCACATATAGTTTTTTGATGTAGGCTTGGACATTAGTGCCAGTTCCTACTGATGGGACGGTGGCTAAGAAGCAGCTTATATCTGATTGTAGTCAGGTTTGGAAAAGTTTTTTTTTGTTTGACCCTGACAAGGGGGGGGGGGGGTCAGGGAAGATGGTGACTTCAAAGGTGATCACTTTATGGTCAGATCTTACCAAGGAGGATGACACTGTAGGGGTGATACAGTGGCTGCGCATGTTAGTTAGTACCAGGTGCAGGATATTTTCACCTCTCATAGGGGTGTCGACCGGCTGATCCAATGCATTGGCATTGACAAAGTCGAGGAATCTCTGGGCATTCATGTTTGGTCTAGAATAAGTCTTCCACTCTATGGTTGGGTAGTTAAAGTCACCCTGGATCAGGGTAGAGGGTTGAATCTTGATGGATTCAAGTAGGTCCAGATTGGTGGAGTGAGTGTCTTGAGTCATGGTTGGGGGTCTGTAGCTAGTTATCATTTGAATAGGTGTTTTGTTAACAGTTAACTGCACTTGGAGTGTCTCCTGTGCGTCATACCATCTGACCAGCCTGGAGGTGTATATGTCTTTGATAAATATTGCAACTCCACCTCCTTTGGCTTTGTAACCCTCCATTTGGGGTCTGAAAGTATGGTAGGATGAGTAACCTGGTAAGGCTGGGGTGCTCTCTGCAGCTCTGAACCAGGTTTCAGTGACTGTACAAATGTCAGCATCCTCCAGGGCAAGGAATGCTTGCAGTGAGTGCAGTTTCATGCTAAGACTCCTAACGTTTAGCAGCATGACCTTTAAATGTTGTTTAGAAGAATTTTTCATGTTGGTAATTTTGTGCTCATGACTTTGCCTAAAACAGGCACTATGGGGGAGGCAAAAGCCTTTGCCAGAAGCCTGAAACCCAGAGGAAACAGATGAAGGCCATCTCTGGCAAAGAATCGTGGTCTGTCAATCACATTCTCCCATGCTGTCAGGTACTGGATCCCCTTGGAATGACACCAGAAACTAAGCCAGTTGTTAAAATCAATCATTTTCTGTTTGTACTGAGGCATCATTCTGAGTGATGGTAGGATGCTGCTTAAGGCTAGGAACATACCTGCCTGGGACATGTATTCAGTGAGCTCAATCATGTCTCTCTTCATATAGTCCAGAGAGGTATGTCTCAAGCCATTCACACCAACATGGACTATGACAAAGTCATAACAGTACTTGTTGTTAAGAGACTTGGCCACCAACCTGACGAGATAGGGATTTATGCCAAGTTGTGTTATCTTTTCGATGATGCCCAAGTGGGGGATTGTGTCAAAGGTCCTGGCCAAGTCAAGGTAAGCTGAATGTACTGACTTTCCCTCATCCAGGGCCTTGGTGACAGTCTCAAAGAAGTCAAACAGATTCAATAGGCAAAATCTGCCCCTGACGAATACAAATTGGGTGGGGTCAAGTGATTGGAGATTACCTGTGTCCTTGTTTATGAGATCGATAATAATAAGCTCCATGGCTTTACAGATCAGACTTGTCAAGCTAATGGGGCGATAGTTTCCCAGGTCAGTAGTGGCACCACCTTTGTGCAAGAGGATGACAATGGTAGTTCGCCACTCTGCTAAAATGAAGCCTGTAATTAGGCTGTGTTTGAATAGGGTGCTCTATGCAAAGCTAGTTCTTGCTGGAGATGGTGCAGAATGCAGCCTGGGATACATTCAGGTCCTATGGAAGCTGTGTTCTTTGTCTTGGATAGGGCCTTTAACACTTGATCTACAGAGATGTGAGGTGTGTATCAAGTATTGGAGATGTTAATGGGCCTTTGGGAGGGACAGAGGGTAAAGTTTGCACTGAAACTATCTGCTAGCTGGTTGGCTAAGTCAACAGGATCAGTGTAAGTGGTACCATTAAGTACTAACTCAGAACAAACCTGGGCTTTACATGTAACTGAAGTAAAACTTGTGGTTCCCCTTTGTTTCGGAGGCTAGTTTCAACTTGTAATTGACTTTGGAGGTTTTCACTAGTAATCTAATTTGCTTGTTGAGGCTGAGGAGGGTGTTTTTCCAGTTTGGAATTTGTTCCTTTTTACCCTTAGACAACAGTTTCTTCCTTTTGTTATAATACTGTTGATAGAGGACGTCCACCATACAGGTTTGTGTTTCCTTGAGGAGCATGTTTTAGTTCTATTGGGTATGGCTGAGTCCATGCAGTTGTACAGGTGCTTGTATACTGTATTGGTGTACTGCTCAGCATAGTCGTCTGCATCCTCTTGGGGTGTGGTGGTGTGAAGCTACTGATACCCTCCCTTAGGAGGGAATTGTAGTCAGCTTTTAAGAAATTTTTAGCCTGGTTACGGCTGGGGAGGGGTTGGGTGGGATAGAAACTTCAAATGAGACAGACCAATGATCTGATCTCACCAGGGAAGAACATATTATGGGAGTGGTGCAGTGGTCACCCATGATGATGAGAACCAAGTCCAGAATGTTATCTCCCCTTGTGGGGGATGAGAAGAGCTGGTCTAGTGCATTAGAATTGATGAAGTCAAGGAATCATTGGGTAAGTGCATTAGTGCAGGAATAGTTCACCCAGCCTATGGTGGGGTAGTTGAAGTCACCAAGGATCAGTTTTTTACTGCATTTTTTTATCCTGGGATGGTTTACCAGTAGTGTATCATGATCAGATTGTTCCAATAATATCACCAAGGAAAGTTCTTGTGTTACTAAAAACATAGCTGTGAAGGAATTGCACTGTGTAGAGCACGAGAGAATGGGAAACAGACTGATCCTACTGAACAGGTGAAAAACATAATTACTGTAGCAAACCCAGAAAAGATTTGTACATGCACAAATCTGCATGGGCTAAAAGCTGTCAAGAAAAACATTATCTGCTCTATATTCCTGAAGATCTTGTCTCTGCATACCAAATGCAGAATTTGTCTCTATGATAGATGCTGGTCAAGGATTTTGATTAATTAACGTAGATGACAAAAGCTCCAAACTGTATACATGTACTAAATATGTTGGAAAATACAGGCTTCTTATATTAGCATTTTGTATTTTGAGTGCTCTGAGAAATGTGGTGCACATGACTAAAGGACTTAATTATTTTAGTAGCATTGGAGAAGATATTCTGCTATAGGGTACAACAATAGAAAAGCATGTCAGCAGACTGATTCAGGACCAGTTTACTTCCTGGACTCTTTGCAGCTATGATGTGGGTTTTAAGAATGAGAGTAAATACAGTGTATTATATTAGGGTCTATATTAAATCAGCAATGCCAATCTACATGGCGATTCAGTATACTGAACATCCAACCATTGAGGGTAATGGGGTCCATCAAACTCAACAAACCTAAAACCTAAGCAAAACAGCATTTTTGCAGGGGAGCAAGCCCCCTCTACCCCCATATCACTGTTACATTAAATATACCAGCTCCAAGAACGAACAGTGGGGAAAAGCGTAAATATCCTTACCAGACTGTTCAATAATCTTAAAAAAACACACCATGCCACAAGTTAGCAGAGAAACTAAATAGAAAATAGTCATTTACTTACACTGGTACTCTCCAATGAGCTGATTTTTTTTTTCCATTCAGCTGCAGTAGTCGACGAAGACAGATGCTACAAAAGTAAATTTTGACTGAGTCAGACTAATTTAAAAATAAATTACTATATTATATTATATTATATTATATTATATTATATTATATTATATTATATTATATTATATTATGTTAAATGAGTCAGAGCATTGGTCCATATGAAACATTTTCAGCCTGTGTCTGCTGTTTGGTTAAGTGACTTGCCTAGAGTCGCACTGAATTGTATGAAAGGTAACTTGTAAGTTGAATTGAATAACTTACTGCCTTTGGGTGTAAACCTTGCCGTAAGTCTTGAAGGTCCTCTCTTCCACAAACAGTGGTGTTTTGGTCTGGTTGTAGGCTGGTCACTAAATAAAGCATGCTTATGATGTATTGGTGCCTTAAAAAAGTGAAATGAGACAAGTACTCAGTCGTAGGTAGAAGATCTTTATTCGGCAAATGAGCAATACTTAGTTGACTGAGCAAGTGGAGTAAACATAAGCAAATTTATTACAAAACTTGTTGGTGGTACTTTAAGTTTAACTCCCCCTTTTTTATTACCTCATTGTGGACGTTTGTGGATGGGTTGCTAAGTATGTAGGGACTTCCTTTATCCATATGGTGGGTTGGGAGGGTGGCCTAATGGTTAATGTGTTTGCCTTACAAACACAAGGTGCAGGGTTTGAGTCTCACAAGGGATAATTGGCTAGGCTTAGAATGGCTTTCAAGGGCAGTTAGCTTAGTACTAACCTATGGTGGGTGTAGCCCAATTAAAGGTGGGGGAGCAGGACTTAGGATTTAAATTTTTTGAAGCCAGGATTTCTTCAAAATAAAAGTTAATAATCAGCCTAGCATAAAAATTCTGTGTTTGAAGGGGCTAAACTAAGTTTCATCTATTGAAAGTTATCTATTTCTAAGTATCCATTAATTTTCCTGTTGTTATGTCCACAGGTGGGGGATTTAGCCATCAATATAAATTAAAGTTGCATTTATAGATCTGATCTCTTTAGGCATTGGTTTTATATATAGAAATGTAGATTTTAGAATCTGGTAGTCGTTTCGGTGAATAAAAGCTTTATCAAAAAAAGGGGATAAGCTTAGCATGAGAACCATATTCAGTAATCCTGGCTCACTGAGTCCCAGCATGAGGAGGAGAGGCCCCCCCCCCACACACACACACAAAACATGGTAGTACTTATAAGAAAGATTTACTGAGTCAAGTTTCATTAAATAGTTCATGATGCCTTGCGAACCAACTATGTGCAGCTAAATAATGCATTATATAACCGTGTGTGTGTGTGTGTTTGTGTATGTATGTAGATAGTTTGATTGAGCCAGTTAACCATTCTGTTAGTGGGATATGGGAGGAAACCAGACCACCCATAAAACACATATAGACAGAGGATAAGCAAACTCCACCCAAACAGTGATATGAGATCAGAACACCCTGGTACTATGAGGCAATAACTCTTATTACTAAGCTGAAGGGCTTGTAAATAGAAGACGAGAAGGTTAGAGATGTGCAGTTACTGCCACTGGAAGATGAACTGGAACTTAAATCATGGTACTGGAATGTGGAACAAGAAAATAGTTTTGAAATGCTTAAGTGTACGGTAACTAGAAAAATATTATAAGTATGATTAAGCCACTCAACATTGTTTGATGCTAGTCAGAATGGAATATGTGCAAGATTTTTCAAAAAGGAAGTCCTGTGACATATGAGTGAAGTGCATGTACTAACTGACGGAATAGATATGCTTAGACTGAGAAAGAACTTCACGCGTGTTCATGGCTGTGAGGACTTTTGCTAGTTTAATTATGTGAAAAGTTAAAGAGTGGTATAAGCCATTAAAGAGTATTTTCAAGAAGTTGTCACATAAATCTACCAACATGGTTGCAAAGAATGCTGCTATCTTCAGAAAAAGTTTAATATACAAGTTGTGTTTAAATCAGAAGATCAAATATAATAAATTTGTTAACTTTGTGTTTACCAAACAAAAACAGTAGTTGTTTGAAAAAGGAACCCAATATTGAGTGAGCTATTCCTTTGTTATCTACGACATAAAATAAACTTAAAAATCAGAGTTGTAATTAAGATCTAGAGATGAAAATTTCAAAGGAAGCTTCCATGAAAGGTTAGCCAGAACAGAAGAATGCTGTTTCTGAGGAAAGTCAAACTAGTAGCTGCAGTTCAGGACAGTTGTTCAAAGAAGACAAATTAATTGTGCCAAATCAGCTGAGAGAAGAAATGCTGAACAGAAAGCATGGGTCAAAATTCAGAGTTGTTAAATGCAAAGAATTAGCATGTAATGTGGTATTTTGGCCAGAGACGTTAATGCAGATTCGATAAATTGTGTTACAGTCTGGTGTGTCTAACTTACTGTACTAATAATCTGAGACCAAGCCAGTGATGTCATACACAGTCCCAGGCAGACAACTGGGACAGCTACCTGAGATGCATTGACTGCTGTTTGAAATGATCAGAAATTACTAAACTGATCTTGCCAAGTCAGATAATAGACATCAATATGCAAATAAAAAAAATAAGGAGTTTTCAGAGAAGTTAGAGTTCCAGCATTATGCTGAGCCAAAGATATATACAGACTAATGATCAAGTATAAAGACTGTCCAAACAGCAAATCATTTGAGAAAGAAGAAACAAGATGATACAGGTGAATTGACTCATAAGTTTGCTATGCTAAAGAATTGCTCAACAGCAAGGTGTTAATCTGATCCTAGCAAAACTGAATACGAGTCATATAGGTTGAAATCAACAAATTCCTGTGCCTGATTCTTTAACTCCCAAGAACAAGGCACAGGTACAAGGGAGACTGAAAGAGGATTCAAGGTAGAATTTGTATATTATGAGAGACAAACCAGAAGCCTTTCTCATTTAACGGGATGAAAGACTGTCAGAATTTAACAGGGATTGTCCTGAAATACCAGAAGCTGTCTTTTCAAAGTATAAGCGATTTAGGTCATCTCTTCTCAAGATTTAAAATAGTAGGTGCTCAGAAGGATATTGAGGAGTCTGTTATGAGAAAAATAGTTAAAAAGTTGTCCAAGATACTATAGTGTCTAAAGAGTCTACAGAAGTGCTGAATGAGACTGCCAAGGAACTTTATCGTAATAATGCTATTCCAGGTCCATATTTCCTTGCAAGCAGCACTATCAGAACAGCTGTCACAAATTTTAAGTATTCAAGATTTGGAAGCCTTATTTAAATTTCATCTCATTATGGTGATGGCTCATAATATGACTAAACTACTTGGAATGTCTGCTGAAATGGTCAGAGCACATAAATGACTAGAGACTCTGAAGAAATGTTGTTCTAGGTCCATCCTGATCAGAAAGTAGTTCTGATGGATCCGGTGTGAATACTTGAAACCACACATGACTCATAAACCCATTACAACCATAGCTCACAACCCACAGCTAAAGTACATATAGAGACCATGAGCTTTATAATGAAATGAACTATATCTGCAAAAACACAAAATAGCACTTTTAAGGGAGCAAACTTCCCTGTAACATCCATGTTGGGGGTTTCATCCCTCATATGCTCCTTCCATTGCTACTCTCATTCTATGGTCACTGGTCACTACAGCTCAGGGGAAGAGTGATCAGCAGCAGACAGTGAAAAGCTGTCTTTCTCTCTGAAAGGCTGTGATGCCACAGAAAAACTGTATACACTTGAGCACAAATTACTTTTGTATGGCAGCACTATTGCCTCATTTCCATTTCTACCAAATTTGGCATAAGAACACATATTACATGGGTAGGGGGGGGGGCTTTGGCTCAATACCTCCTTATATGGTAAGCTCTGAGGTTGCTGGATCTTAGAGAAAGAGGGATTTTGTCTGTCATAGTTCATAGATTAGTATTAGGCTAACTGCCCTTGTGGGTCATTTTGAGTCTAGCCAATTAGCCCATGTGAGAATCAAACCATGCACCCTGTGTCTGCAAGGTAAACACCATAACCATTCTGCCATCCTCCCACCTGACCCATGTGATACTTCAACTAGATATGCATTATTACACAGATGGTTGTTGTACATTTCTACTCCGGCCAGAGCCTCTCTCACAGCTCTTGTATTTCAAATTATCAGATAGCTACAACTGTATGAAGCAACACTGAGAAAGCCTTTGAAAGAGATTTACAACTTAGTGCAAGACTGCAGACCCAGGAAAGATGGAAAATGCTAAATGGCCACTGTTAAGCAAACTGTTTTCATAGATTCATAGAGTTTACAAATCAAAATCAGTCCATGGACCACGATCTCCTTGTTGATATCCATACTTACAGGTCACATCCTGCCTCTAGAAGGGCAAAACAAGTCAGTCCTGAGAGGAATTTATAGGCACCCATCCAGTCACCACTCTGCTTTACGTGTAACAGAATTTTGTTCCAGAGATGGGGAAGCACTGTAAAATAAGTAGGTAATTCCAGTGTGTATTATGTATATGTTGTTTTGAGATTCAAGTCCTTAGTGTTTATAGGTTCATAGGTAAATACTAAGCTATCAGTCTGCAGACTATTACAAGTCTAGCCAATAACCAGAGGTCAGAATAAAATACTGTATTTTGTATCTGTGAGGTTAAGACCTTAGCCATTATGACAACCCTCCCCTTAACAAAGAACCCCTACTCTTTTATGATGGAAATTATCAAATGTAAAATAAAAATGTTCTGAATTGGGCAGTTTTGTCATTATTGGTGCATGCATTCTGTTTCATTATTTACTGGAAAATGTTCAAAACAATACATTCAAAATGCCCTCTAACAACTGTATTATACAAGAAATATAATTTAATACAATCAGGAAGGTGTATCAAAGAACACATGTATGTTTCATGTGCAAGGGGCCTGTGATTCGAAAACAGTCCAAAGTTAATCTTTATCTGCCACTGGCCAGATGTATTTTCTTTGAGTGTGGGTATCAATGCTGTTTCAACGAATGTGAGTTTCAAGGGCAGAGAAGTTTTCATGCTAAGTCTATTTTCATTGTGAGACTACATTGCTTTTTTTAGTAGATGTCTATTAGCGTTTGTGCTGTAAAATGTAAAATAAAACTTTTAAATTAAATCCAAATCATCATAGAAGTAAATCAGTATGCATATTACAGTGTTTATGGTACATGGAGTGAAATAGCCAAGTAATGGGACATTGGAATGGCTGCAGGGGGGAGCCCCCATTCAACCATGATTTTGTGAGGGGGGGAGGGTGGAAAACTCAAAAGACAGCCATGGCTGAACTATACCTCTCAATTGTCCAGATTTTCACAGCATGAATAGATTTTTGCTTCTTATTTTTGGTTTGTTCCTCATAAAATTTGTGGTTTTTTGGCAAATCATTTAGGCATGAAGTCACTAAATAATGACAGACATTGAGTTTTAGACTTCATACCCTTCAGAAAAATGCATGCGAAAGCAAGACTTGTTATTCTATCAACTGTCTAAGTTTATACAAGAGCAATTTTTAGTACTGTTTGTTCCCCCAATATATTTGGCCTTGTCCAGATTTCCTGCATTAAGAGTTTGACAGGTACAAATAAATCCAATATACTCATCCCTCTAGTCACTGACTTTATTATATAAACTGTGGGTAAATTAAAGTGGGTGTAAAATAAAAAGAGACTGATTGCAGCACTAATCAGCTGGAGTGAGCAGTTATGTCCAAAATGGTGAGAAATGTATAAGACAGAGTTAAACAAAGAGGAGGAATATGTTATACCAAGAGTTAGTAGGGAAATGAGATATAATGGGAAGAGAAGGAAGTTAAAGAAGCCTTAAGAGAGTCATGGCCTTATAGGCTTAGAGGAGTTCTACACAGAGAGCTAAAATGCAGCAAGCAGAACTCAGAGTTCAAAAAAGAAATGTAACTAGGGCAAATGAAAGACAGACTGAATGAATAGTTGGTTAGTAAAGGAAATGAAACAACTAGAAATGAAATAAAACATTTA
Source organism: Protopterus annectens (assembly GCF_019279795.1). Lineage (NCBI taxonomy): Eukaryota > Metazoa > Chordata > Ceratodontiformes > Protopteridae > Protopterus > Protopterus annectens. Next base: position 1,577,085,153 of record NC_056726.1, on the reverse strand, counting down.
TGAAGGAGAAACAGCAACAACTGAAATAAAATATTTCTGAAGTAGAAACACCAGCATTTGAAATAAAATATTTCTGAAGGAGAAACAGCAACATTTGAGTAGCACTATAGAAAAAGAGGATGTAAACAGATATTCAAGTAAGGTATTCTGTCTTCATTAAACAGTTATGTCAGTTAGTTAAGCAGGCTTAATCACAATAGCCAACTGAATTGTCATTCAGTAGGCCTCAGACTTAAATTTCAGTATGACTGATTGTTATTTTTGTTTGAAAACAACCGTGTATGTATTAGTGTTCATTTCAGGGGGATTAATAGCAGCTGAAAACATAAAAACACTGTGTGAAAAAATTTCTGTGAAGACTATAAAGAACATCTTAACAATATCAGTAAAGTTATTATCAATAAAAATAAAACCTCCTCTTAGAAAGTAAACAGTTATACTGTGCTGGTCTACATGAAGCTCAGACAAAACAGGAATAAGGAACATAGAAACTAGAAATGACTGCTTAGAGTATTTCTAAATCTAAACTGCAGAAAAAGTTCCATGTGCCAAATATGTGACAGAGAACCTAATATCAGGCACATTACATGACACTACAGCTGTAAACAGATATTGCTTAGAAGGTTTTCAGACCAGAGCTGCTGTAATGGACTCAGAGTCTCAATAATTATTTATTTATTTAACATTTGTTGACCGGGAAGGTCTGACTAGGACAGAGCCTATTTTCAGTAGAGCCCCAGGGAGAAACTGTCCAGACGCATGTCTTTAGAATGTGGAGGAAACCGGAGTACCCGGAGGAAACCCACACAAATGCACGGAGGACATACAGCTGTGAGGTGATAACATTAACTGCTGCACCACTGCACCTCCCATATGCAGTTAGGAAGACAGCTTATAATACTAGCTCAACTTTTACTCCCCTCCCCTAGACACCTCTCAGGAAATACCCTCAGCCATAACCCCCCAACTATCACTAGGGAACAGGTGTATAATACACGTTCCAAGGTCAAGGACACTTTATCAATAGACCCTGATAATATTCCAAGATGCCACCTAATACCATGTAGTATAACCTATCAAGACCACTAGAATCGCTATTTAACTATAGTTTCCAGACAGGCTTCAGGCCAAGTGAATGGAGGACTACAGCTGTCATCCTTTTGCACAAGTGCAGGCAATCTAATGACCCAGGTAACTACAGACCCATTAGTCTGACTAGTCTCATATGCACAGCCATGCTAATAATTATCACAGAAAAAATAAACAATTACCCAGGAAACTTTCAGACACTGGATCCAACTCACTTTGGTTTCATCAAGGATTGATCATGGCTACTCAGCTTGCTGGAATTCTTTGCAAAGGTCATCAAAGTAAATGATAAAATAAATGGGCAAAACAATGCAAACTGCCTACCTTGACCTGGACGTAAGTATATAATACAACACCTACTTGAGTACGTATAAATCCCTATGTCACCCACTGGATAGCCAGACTGATCATAGATAGGACCCAAGATGTTAGAGTAGAGGAGACTATCTCCACAACAAGGTCAATCACTACTGGAGTCCTTCAAGTCTTCCTGCTGGCCTCTGCTTCTCTAAAGTCAACATCAAGGGTCTCTGGCTGATCGAGTTTGCAGATAATTACAAATTAGGTGCAGTCATAGAATCCCCAGGACTCAAATACCCTCCAAGAAGGCCCAATAACTGGTGCTAGAGCCACAGTCTAAAACAAGAAACACATAATAGTATCTTTTGAGAAGATGGCTACCCCTGGAAACTACCACAGAAACAGACCTCTAAAATTAAAGCCAGTGGTCAGGGATTTGGGAATGCATCTAGACAGCAACTTGGCCTTTGACCATCGTGTCTGTGCTAGTAAGGGAATCATTCTGTGTTGGGCAACTTTTAAGCAAAGGTATGGCATTCTCCTGTACCCTCATCAGACCTATAATTGAATATAATATCCCTTTCAGTATGTAACTGACCAGGTATATGCAGCGACTACAACATTCACAGAGGTCCCTCACAAAAAAGAATACGGGGCATAAACAACATATTCTACTCAGTCACTGTACTCAGTCTCCTACAGAATCCTGAGAGGTGATTTATGCCTGTCCTACAAAATATCCTTTGATTTCTCTCTCATAGGTTCATAGGTAGGTACTAGGCTATCTGCCCTAGGGCACTTATAAGCCTAGCCAGAATGTGTTGGCTTTCGCCTCCCTTTTAGACTAGATTCCTGAGCCTATGTCCAGCAGGGCCACAGAAGTGATCCCAGGAGTAAATTTACGATTTCCCATCCACTCATCAAGATTTCTCTTGAAGAGGGTCAGCGAGGGGCTCTGCCTAACATGGATTGGGATTCTATTCCAGAGCGAGGGAAGCCATTGGGATATGAATCTATCCCTCCAGCATGTCCTATTTATTGCTGTGCTAAGGTTTAAATCCCTGGAGCGTGTAGCTCTAATGGATTTGGTTTTCTTGAGGTGGAGCATGTCCAACAATTCCGGGTTAGACATGGCCTTGTACGTCAGGCAGAGATCGCCTCTGAGTAGGCGGTAAGCAACTGAGTAGAGCTGGAGTTTCTTTAGTTGAGCTGCATAGGGCATCTGTTTGAGGCCTACAATCCTCTTGGTGAGGTATTTTTGAGGTCTCTCCAGCTGTTGCAGGTGTCAGGTAAGGTACATCCCAAATGGGGCATTGTACTCAATTATGGGCCTGATGAGTGATGAGTAGAGGGGCACAATGACCTCTCTTGATCTAGATGTGAACCCTTTTGTGATTAGGTGAGCTATATAGAAGGTTTTTCTAACCACTTTGGCAATGTGATTGTCAAAGGAGAGGTTACTATCTTCTTGGGTCCCCAGATCTCTAATTACTTCTTCTGTACTTAGTGGATTACCTCCTATGTAGTAGTTTGTGGGCACTTTGTTTTTCCCAAAGGGGATGACTATGCACTTTTTGGCATTTAGCTTGAGGCCATGGTTCTGACACCAGGTATCCGTCTCCATAAGGCCCTTCTGGAGGACGCTTGTGTCAGCCAGTGAGTCGATTATGGCTCTCAGTTTGCAATCATCTGCGAACTTGGTAAGCCACAGTCCTCCCGTGTTTGCCTGTACCTCAGAGAAGTATATACCGAACAAGAGGGGTCCCAGGACTGAGCCCTGTGGGATGCCACTTGTAACTGGTTTAGAGTCGGACATGGCACCCGCGACTCTGACCATGTGAGTTCTATCCCTAAGCCAGTTTGCAACCCATCTTGTGACATATGGGTTAATATTTAAACTGGTAAGCTTATTTATGATGCCAGAGTGGGGTATTGTGTCGAAGGCCTTTGCGAGGTCCAGGTAGGCTGTGTGGACTACTTTTCCCTCATCTATGGCTTTGGTAACTATTTTGAAGAAGTCAACTAGGTTTAAGAGGCAAGATCTGCCTTTAACAAAGCTGAATTGGGTAGGGTCCAGTGTTTGGAGGTTCACAATGTCTTTGTTTATGAGATCCATGATGATGAGCTCCATAGCCTTGCCTCTCTCTCTTTCTCTCTCTGTTGGACCTGTTCCACATTAGCAAAAACAAATAGCATTAGACTTACCTAATCTATGGACCTAAACCTTGTCTGAAACATAAGTAGGACATGTTGGAGAGACAGGTGTGTGTTTCAGAGACTACTCCTTCACTCGAACAGGCTTAGCATCCATGTGAAGCAGGTCCAGTTCAAGCGTAACTTGGACCAGTGGAAAGGGAATTGAAAATTTCCCCTTGACTGGTAGCTATGTCTCTAATAGATAAAGGCAGCCTGTAAATGCTTGACCACCCATGCACAAGCCAGAATATGACCCTTAAAATTGCCTAAGGATACCAAAACTTGTCCATCGCACTTGGGAAGCCTGGCTAAGCTTAAGAAGCACACCTGTGATCATTAGCCTAGTAATCACCTATGAACCTATGTTTTAGCTTACAGGAAAAATTTATGAGAGACTTCAGTATTTGCAAAGTTAGCATAAGAGATTGAAGCATGAATTATTCAAATGTGCATTTGTGTAATTTCCGTGAGATATAGTGTCACAGGGTAAAAAAGTACAGTTATATCCCACTTAACATAACTGTAGATGTTTGAGCAGATCAATGCTGCTGTACTAATTCTTGGGTCTTCCTGCCATGCAGAAACCCATGACTGGCTCAATTTCCAGAGTCTTTACAACATCTCTAGGTGACAGATATCTGAAGACTGATGTCTGGATTTTAGGGTATAAGGCTGCCATCTGTCCACTTCATCTTCAGGTCTCTCTAAGCAGTGAACAAGCAATCTAATGCCTGAGGACAGCATGACCTTCCCGGTTGTCTGAATTTAAGTTAGAAGCAGAAGAAAACATTGGAGGCAGAGAAGGAATGATGGAGATAAGAGGACTATCTGCAGGAAAAAAATCCTCTTCCTCTTGCGCCCAGCAAGGGGGAGACAAGAGGTCAGCAGATAAAGGGATTGGAGGATGAGAGTATCTGCTGCTACACTGATCTACATTTACAGTAAGTGGGACACAATTGTACTAAGTTGTTTGTAGTCAATGTGGTAGTACTAATTCTTGGGAGGGCTCCCAATGCTAAAATTTGGGTTGTGGGTCATCTGTAAGACCTTAGGAAATAAGATTTTGCAGGATGGCAGTAGAAAAACCTGTTTTAGCCCTGGAGACACTCCCTAAGTTATAATGTTTTGAAAAGGTGTGCACTGAGTTCCATGTGGCTGCCTTTAGGATGGTCTGGTTAGGAGACTCCTTTCAGGAAAGCAAAGGTAGTCACCCCATATCCGGTGGAGTGGGCTTTAATATGCCCAGGTAAATCCTTTCCATGGTCTGAGAAACAGAATTTAATGCAGTTAGCTATCCATTTTGAAATTGTTTGGAGAATGGCTTGCCCTGTTTACCCTCTTTGAAAGCTACCAGCAATTGTTCTGCACTGTTAGGGGATTTTGTCCTGTCTACATAGTACCTGATCTGCCTGTGCACATCCAGGGAGTGGAGGACTTATTCTGCCCTCTTCCGTGGATTTGGGTTGAAGACTAGAAGGTGGATAGCTTAGTTTAAAGTAAGTTCTGATACCAGTTTAGACATAAAGGATGGGTTTGTACTGAGGGTGATCTGAACCATGTGGAAGACAGTGAAAGGTTCTTTCTAAAGGAAGGCTTGCAGCTCAGAAAGTCTCCTAGCTGATGTAACAGCTATAAGAAAGTTGGTTATCTTTAGAGAGGCAGTGGGAGCAGGTTCAAAGGAAGGCAAGGTTAGTTTTTTTTCTAACACATAATTTAGATTGCACGCAGGAATAGGATTGCTTCTGGGTGGTCTCAAGTGAATCGTCCCTTTTAGAAAAAGTTTCATGTGAGAGTATGAGAAGATAGATGGAGCACTGTGCAGGCAAGCTGATATGGCAGCTACACACATCTTAATGGGTCTAAAGAGGCCTGACAGGTACTGCAAGACTGAGCTGATGTCCGCCTAAGAAGGTTAGTGACATTGCTGTCACACCAAGTGGAAAATCTTTTCCATTTTGCCACGTATGATTTCCTGGTATTGGGTTTCCTTGCTTCTCTTGTAATGGCCTTGGGATAGGATGCAGTCCAAGGTGTCAAAATCCAGTCCTCCAGGCAGTTAAGCTGGGGTAGCTAGGTGGAGGTGAAAGACAGATCACTCATTTGTCTGAGGAGATCTACCTCCTGTGGTAGGGTGGGGAGCCTCCTCTCATAGAGTGTTAGAAGGAGGGGGGAATCAGTGTTGCTTCAGCCAGAAGGGGGCCACTGGGAGTATGCTGGGATCTGTCCACCCTGATTTTTGTCAGTACCCTGGGGATCAGGGGTAAGAGTGGGACTGCATACAGGAACCAGTTTGTCCATGTGAAGGCGAATGCAGCTATTTTCTAAGCTCCTGTCTGCTGTGTTCTGGAGCAGACTTTATGTAGTTGCTTGTTGTGGTGACAGGCAAAAAGTTCTGTTGAGGGGATCCCCCAATGTATAGTCAGACCCAGGAAGATCTCTTTTCAACATCCATTGGTTGAGGTCTAGAAGGTCCCTGTTTAGAGAATCTGCTACAGTATTGTTCTGGCCCAAAATATACAAGGCTTTGAGGGTCAACCCAATTTCTTGAAGTAGCATCCAAAATTTTCTGGCAAGGCTACACAGAGAGTAAGAAAAAAAATCACCCTTGTTTGTTTATATACTACATAACTGTGGTGTGTCTGTCCAGATTTGCAGTGTCCCTGGGCTTAAGTTTTGTTGAAAGGCTTTTATGGCCAGGTGGATTGCTAGTAACTCCTAATTTATTTGCAAGTTCCTCTGCTGATGGGACTAACTGCTCTGCACTTTCAGGGACCTAAGTGAGCTCCACAAGCACCATAGGAGTTCCTTTATCAGGCATGGAAGGAGAAGCAGTGCACTTTCCAGGGATCAGGAATGCAGGCATGGAAGGAGAAGCAGTGCACTTTCCAGGGATCAGGAATGCAGGCATGGAAGGAGAAGCAGTGCACTTTCCAGGGATCAGGAATGCAGGCATGGAAGGAGAAGCAGTGCACTTTCCAGGGATCAGGAATTCTGCTCACAAACATTTTTCAAAAACCACTGGAGTTTCTTCATGTGCAACTTTGGGATCATGAGAATGCAGGATACCATGTACCCCAGTATCCTCAGGAATTCTCTTGCGGTTATGAGCTGCTTTGGAAGTAGACCAGTCAAGTCACTTGTCAGGACAGCAATCTTGTCTTGGAGAAGGAAGGCTTTCTGTTGAACCAAGTCTATGAGGGCCCCAGAAATGTGATCCATGTTTGAGGAAGGATTTGAGATTTTTGAAGATTTAAGATGAGACTCACCTTCTGAAAACAGTCTATGGTGATCCGTAAGGCATGTAGGGTCTCTGAAGTGGATCTTTCCTGAATGTGGTAGTCATCCAAGTATGGGTAAATATGAACCCTTAGAGTTCTGCAATGTACTATCATTGGAGCTAGGCAGTTTATGAAAACTCTTGGAGTAGTAGATAGCCAAAATAGTAAAGCACAGAAGTGAAGTAGGAGGCTGTTGCTACAAATTGTAGGTACTTTCTGTGACTGTCTGCTATGAGGACATGGAAGTAACAGTCTTTTACATCTAGGGTGACCATGGAGACATCTTGGAAGATCATGGGCAGTAATTTCTGCAATATAAGCATTTTGAATTTTGGGATATTGAGGAATTTGCTTAGCTTTGAGAGGTCTAAAATGAGCCTCCAGGTGCCCTCTTTTCTTGGAACTAGAAATATCCTTGAGTAGAAGCCTTTTCCCTGTTGCCCTGGAGAGACAGGCTGGATGCATCCTTGGTCAAGTAGCTCCTTGAGGATAGGTGGTAAGAGACTCTCTTGCTCTTTTGTTGGCTTTGGAATGTCCAGGAAGGCTGGTATTTCTCTGAACTGAATACAGTGCCTCTTACCTATGATGCTGAGGACCCATTTGTTCCTGGTGATGGATTTCCACTGGTTTAGTTAGAATGAGCATTTTCCTGTCAGTGGCTTGGAGGAGAGGATTTGAAGGGGTAAAGGGATGGGTAGAATGTAATCACAGTTGTTGTTTGGGCTGGGTGGGCTCTTTGGAGACCCCTGCTCTGTGTGATTGTTGTGGTTGCTATCTCCTAGATTGTCTTGGTCTTTTGCCATGGGGAGGCCTCCAGCCATCTTGTCAAGGTGGCAGGATAATTCCTACAATACCTTGAGGTCAGAGAGAGGTAAAATTCTTTCACAGTTTTAATTTGTTTTCCTTTTTTGTCCAGTTTCTCTAAAACTAGTTCAGCTGGAGGACCAAAATGAAGTTCCTTGCCTAATGGGCATCCAATAGTTCAGCCTTTAGCTTCACCCCTGGGATCTCTTCTGTGTCCCTGCTAGACAGAGGCACAGTAAACTAACCTTAAAAGGGTACCTTCTGTGACCTACTTTACAGAGGCACAGTAGGCTAATCTAATAGGGAGGCGGAAGCCAAATACACTCTGGCTAGGCTTATAAATGCCTTAGGGCTGATAGCCTAGTATCTACCTATGAACCTATGACAGGGGCTGGGTCCTGAGCCATGAATATCTGCTGATGACAGAACCTGTGTCAGCTGCTCTGCAAGAAGTATCTAAAGCATCATAGCAACATTTTAGGGAATGTCTAGAGACTTGTAAAGCTTGTCTGGCTATCTCCTGGATTTCCTTTGATATCTACAACAGACGGTACCTTAGCTAGCATGTTGTCTTGAAGAGCTTCAGGGTACTTTAGCATATGGCAAATCCATGAAGCAATAAAAATAGAACTCAAAGGCCAAGCAGGACAGCAGAGCCAAATCTTTAATCCAAAATGAACCTGTAGTGCATCGGATAAATAATTCCACAACAAGACACAAGTAAAAGGATAGTTCCACACCAATACACAGGTTAAGCACTTTCACCCAGATCCACCAGGCTTCATCAGAACAATTCCTGTACCAGCACACATTACTTAAATAAAATCACCAATAAAATTAATTGGCATCCAAAGGAGTAGTTTATTTGGTAATATGTGAAACCTGTTGCAGTTTTTACACAGGAAAAACTGAGAGGGTTTTAAGGAAAATGGTATATGAACACATGTACGATAGTTCTAGAGCAAAAGAATCTAATGCCTTATATAAACATTCTAGAACATGTGCAGATATGAACCCCAAATTTTTCTTACTTGAACAGGTGGCTTTAGAAACCCGGGGTGGTTGCTGGGAGGCTAAGCTTGAGTATAGGGAGCTTTTCTGGCAACGTAGATTAGACTCCAGAAGAACCCCAGGTTTAAATGATCAAATAAGCATTAACAGTGTAGTGAGGCTTAGGAGTTACACAAGAATGTTGATTGTCAATATTTTATTACTTTTATTCATTAATTTATAGGATTATACATTTTCACAGTGTTTATTTATATATATGTATCAGTGCACTGAAGATTTGCGCTATTTTTATATTATTATTTTTATATTATGATTTTATATTGAAATAATTCATGTATTGAGATACTTGGTGCATTTTAGGTAGGATTGTGTGTTGCCTTTAAAAAAATTGTGATTGTCTAATTGATGCCGATTAATTTTATTGGTGATTGTATTTAATTAATGAGTGCTGGTACTGGAATTGTTCTGATGAAGCCTGGTAGCTCCGGGTGAAAGCGCTTAACCTGTATTTTGCTGTGGAACTATCCTTTTACTTGTGTCTTGTTGTGGAATTATTTATCCGATGTACTACAAGTTCGTTTTGGATTAAAGATTTGGCTGGGTTGTCCTGCTTGGCCTTTGAGTTCTATTTTTATTACTTTAGCATATGGAACTGACAACTCAAAGCTCTCATTGCCAGGCTCTCAGAGGCATAAGCTTTCATACAAATCTGTCTAATAGTCTACTTTCCCTCTCATTAGAGAGGGGGTGCCTTATAGGTCCCTTAGGTACACTTTTTGTGGATTCAGCATTCAGTGGAGACCACAAAAGGGTTAGACTTCAGGTTTTTGTGAGGTGCTTGTGAGATTTAAGCACTCTATAAAACATGTCTGGTTTCCTAGTAGCAGGATGTAGAGAGTCAGGGTGTAAAGCAATGCCTTTGAAGATATCATCCAATACAATGTGCACAAGAGGAATAGCCAGTGGTCTGGGTGACAGCAAGCTTAGCAGTTTTGTGTATTGGGCCTAAGAGAACTGCATACTTGCCCAACTAAAAGCCTCCTTCATTCTAAGTAGGGTATCCCCAAAGGAAATTTCCTCGGGGGGGCAAAGAGAGGGTGTCATCTGAGTCTAAGTCTGGGTAAGTGGCCAAAGTAAGATGATTCCTCTTCATCCTCAAAGCTAGAGGAATCTTCGTGTTCCTGAAAAGCTACTTCCCTGCTCCTTTTTGATAGGGACACCTCAGAGGTAGAAGAAAGAGAGGACTCTGAAGAAGTGGCTGGAGGCAGTGGCAAAGAAAGGAAGGGATTTACTTTAGTTTGGTTGTCCATTTTAAAGGGCTGACCAGAGGATATGGTTATCTGACCGCAACTTTGGTTGTAGCTTTGGTAATCAGGGAAGACAGGGAGTCTCCCATGATACACACAGTGTCAACATCAGAAGCTTTGGCTTGTAGAGTGACATTAGATTAGACCAATACATAAGCAGTGGTAGCATTTTGTAGGTAGGCTGGAAACCGTGGCAGCCTCCCAAGGGGTTGCACCAGAGGGGTCGGGCCTAGGTGTCATTGCAGCAGGGGGCTGCAAAGGTGCCTCAACTAGGCTGGTCAACTTAAGACCTAGTTGAAGCTTTCTGGTAAGGTCAGGTTCCTTTCCTTTTTGTCTTTCTGTTTATTTGGAATGATGCTAATGGATGCTGGAGTCTATGGTGGACCCTGCTGTAGTAATGGATTGCTACACCACTGAGGAAGCCAAAGATGAGTACTTTATATGGACAGCTAGTACCTCAGCCCTATTTTTTGAGAATTTCTGCACAGAATTATGCAGAGTCAAGACAGTTACAGACATCATGCTGAGGCTCCAAGTGGAACAGACATAAGGAGTGAAAATCTTTATATGGGATTTGCTTCCCACACTTCAAGCAATTGCTGACTTTTTGAGCATTAAATTAGTAGAAAAATTTCCCCATCAGGGTACTTATTTAACTGAAAGAAGGTTCTCTGGAAACATGAGCTGACATCTCCAGATGTCGGTCTTTGGACAAAGGTAGGCAAGAAATTATGTAAAGGCTCTGGAAATTGGGCCAGTCACAGTTTTCTACATGACCCAGGAATTAGTACTGCAGTATTAACTATAAAGAAAATCTTCAAATACAGATATCTCAGAAATGATATAAAGTACATAGCTTCAAGAAGAGTTATTTACATGGCAGACTACATAAGCTAAGGGTCTGTATCTTTATATCATTAACTATAAAGAAAATCTTCAAATACTGATATCTCAGAAATGATATAAAGTACATAGCTGCAAGAAGAGTTATTTACATGGCACACTACATAAGCTAAGGGTCTGTATCTTTATATCATTAACTATAAAGAAAATCTTCAAATACTGATATCTCAGAAATGATATAAAGTACATAGCTGCAAGAAGAGTTATTTACATGGCACACTACATAAGCTAAGGGTCTGTATCTTTATATCATTAACTATAAAGAAAATCTTCAAATACTGATATCTCAGAAATGATATAAAGTACATAGCTGCAAGAAGAGTTATTTACATGGCACACTACATAAGCTAAGGGTCTGTATCTTTATATCATTAACTATAAAGAAAATCTTCAAATACTGATATCTCAGAAATGATATAAAGTACATAGCTTCAAGAAGAGTTATTTACATGGCAGACTACATAAGCTAAGGGTCTGTATCTTTATATGAATCAGGTTTCAATACCATTTAGAAGGCAAAAATGTTACACTTCTTTGATGCATTTTTTTTGTATCTTTGTACTGAAGTAGATTAAAACATTGAGGCATATCGCAAGTGAGCGCATTTTAGTTTTTTGCATGTATCATTGCACATAGGTACTTACTGTGCTAGTGGTTTGTGAGACCTTTAGAAGTCTAGACATACATCCTCATGACATTTTTAGCCCTCATATATTAAGTACAGATAAACCAGAGACATCCAGAACATTTACATATTGCCATTATGCATGAGGTACAAAGGTGCTAAACCAGGGATGAATGCGTGGTTATCCATCCATGCATCCAGGTTACATTTGAATAGTGCAACAGAAGTACTTGGTTTTATGTGGACAGGAAGATGATTGACATCAAAATGTAAATGCCAAAGAGGAATTGTCCAAGGACTGAACCCTGGGATACAGTGCAAATGGCAGGTCTTTTGGTGGAGATAGAGTAGCCCAGCCTAATTTCCTGGGTTCTATTTGTGAACCAATGTGCTACCTAACAAGTTACAAAACGACACTACTACCACCTAGGAACACAATATGTGAGGGATGCAATTACATAAGAACCTTGAATCCTTATTGTCTCGGTCACAACAAGCCTGTACATCTGGCACGGAGAGGATTGTCTGCTTAAGCACTACAAACACCACACCTCTAACACCACCCACACCTGTACAACACACTCTTACATGTGCAGAGGTTCTCAACAAAAACATACCCAAACAAAAGAGACCTCTGAAGCAAAAACACACATGCACATTACAACCCACAGCATCAAGCATCACACATAGTACACACTTCTGTCTCTCACAGCCTCTAAGGCCCAACCTCAAACCCAACATACTAGTCATAGGAGAATCTATCATGAGACACACAGATGTACCCCTCACCAGGCTAGACAAGGAGAAAGTCTTAGTAAGTTGCTTGTCAGGTGTTAGAATCAGCCATATCACACACACACTCAAGTCTCTTAACAACAGGTACTGTTATGACTCTGTCATAGTCCATGTTGGTGTGAATGACTTGAGACGTACCTCTCTGGACTATATGAAGAGAGACATGATTGAGCTCACTGAATATGTGCCCCAGGCAGGTATGTCCCTAGTCTTAAGCAGCATCCTACCATCACCCAGAATGATGCCTCAATACACACAAAAAATGATTGACTTTAAAACAATTGGCTTAGTTTCTGGTGTCATTCCAAGGGGATTCAGTACCTGACAGCTTTGCCAGAGATGGCCTTCATCTGTCTCCCCTGGGCTTCTGGCAAAGGCTCTTGCCTCCTCCATATTTCCTTTTGTAGGCAAAGTCATGAGCACAAAATTACCGATGTGAAAAAATTCTTCTAAATGAAATTTAAAGGTCATGCTGCTAAACGCTAGGAGTCTTAGCATGAAACTGCACTCATCGTAAGCATTCCTCACCCTGGAGGATGATGACATTTGTGCAGTCACTGAAACCTGGCTCATAGCTGTGGAGAGCACCCCAGCCTTACCAGGTTACTCATCCTATCATGTCTTCAGACCCTAAACCGTGGGCAGCAAAGTAAAAGGAGGTGAAGCTTCAATATATATTAAAGACCTACACACCTTCAGGCTGGTCAAATAGTATGACACACAGGAGACACTCCAGGTGCAGTTAACCATTGACAGACCCACATTCTGCCTCTCAGTAGTCATCTTGGGATTAGTGCTTCTATTTTCTCCTGGTGTGAGAAGGAGTACAGGGACATTATTTCCTGGAGACTGCTGATCACCAGAAAGCCTAATAACTGCTTTATAGGTGACAGCTTGGAATCTGTACTTATTTTCTGGGCCTGTTGAGACAGGAGCAGAGTGCATTGATTCCTGACTGTTTCTGGTTAGAGAGTGAGTGTCTGTGCTTAATTTTATTTATTTATTTATTTTTCATTTGTTGACCGGGAAAGTCCCGGTAGTCCAGGTAGTCCTCTTAATGTTCCTGATTGAACTGGTTGCTATTCAAGGCAATTGCCAGAAGAAGGCTACAAGCCTACATGCCCTTGCATCATCTGGGACAAGACTGTGGATCATTAAACAGACTGTGGCCTGCTTCTCATCTTGGGATTGATTGCTACAACTTCAGGGGTGCCAGCCTTCCAGGTTATGGAGAATGCACTGGCCTCTGCAGGATCTCTGCTGACCACTTCTGTGTTGGAGTTTTATCCCAAGACTCCTGGTTTTCCAGAGCTTCCACCAACCTTCACATCCAGACAGCAGGCACCAAACCTGCAAGACGCCTCTGCACAGGGCCCCTCTTCTTCTGAGTCCACCTCAGAAATTTCCACTGAGGAGCTACCCCAGAAGAAGACGTGTAAGAGGAAACACTCAAATTTCCTCTAAGGAATCAGTCACAGAAGACACAGACTTCGATGATGGGGAGGATTCCCCCCCAGTCACCCCCGGAAGACATCTCCTTCAGAGATATTCTAGAGATTCTAAAACAGAGGGGCAACTGGAAACCCAAAGATCCTACCTCTGAGGAGTCAGTGTACTTGCAGGCTTTTGGTGCTTGCTCATCTACTTTGTGGGTGACCCCTCCCACTGATGATCTTATTAAATTGATTGCACATCAGGTTTGAAGGCTCCTGATTCCATAGAGCCAATTCCCTGGAAACCTAACAAAATATCTGCTCCAGAGGACTACCAGTATTAGGCAAAAGGGTTAGCAGTAGATGCAATGGTGGTGGCAGTGGTCACCAAGAAGGAACTAGCTGAATAGAGTTCCACTGTTCATCCCTATAATCGAGATTCCAGGGCAATGGACAGATTTAGAAAGTGTATCTATGCTTCATCGACCTTCATGTTAAGGTCTTTGAACTTTGTGGCACATTTCACTAGCCTTCAGAGGGATCTTATCACTGAGTTGTTAGATACCCTAGCAGGAGCTGTGTCAGAGGAGGTCCAGGATAAAGTGGCCTCCCAGCTAGCCACCCTGGAGTCTACTTCCAACTCGTCCATGAGTCTCATTGCTCATTCAGCCCAAGGGATGAACAGGGCAGTGGGTTCAGGTGTTGCCATTAGACGTCATGCCTGGATGCACTGTGTGAGTTTGTGGAGCCATTTAAGTCTTCCTTCATCAATGCTCCTTTTGACAGATCTTCCTTATTCTGCCCCAAAGTAAAAGAGTCTAGCCAGGTGTGATAAATATGGAAAGACCCTATCTCCAGTGGGCATACATTTTTCTGCTCCCCAAAGGTCCTACTCTAGGAATCAGAGGAGCGGAAAGATGTGGTTCAAAAAATCTCAGAGGTCTTTTTAGGACACACATGGTGGCGGCTTCCCTCGGGACAGATGGGGGAGCTCCAATGGAAGACACTGACCCGAGGCAGCGGTGACCCTCAAAATCAGGGTTCCACAGATTCTTTCTCTGGACAATCCTATCAGCACTCCTGAAAAGGGGCCTGATTGCTTATCTCTGGAAGCAGTTGGGGGAAGATTTTCACTGCACACAAGAGCCTGGCAACAAATAACTTCAGATGCTTGAGTGCAAAGGATCATTACCAGATGTTACCATATTCCCTTCACTCTCTTTCCAAAATCAAAATGAAAACTCCCCAATGTTGCATCCAATCAGAGGGACCAAGCAGCCCTAGAGATTCAAAACCTGCTAGAAAAAAAGAGGCATAAATTCCATCAGACTAGACAGGATCTGGATTTTACTCAAGGTTCTTTTTAGTGCCAAAAAAGTCAGGGTAATTCAGACCAATATTGGATCTCAGCATTATGAATAAGTTTGTTCAGAAAGCAAAATTCTTGATGGTCATAGGTCAGTTCATACTTCCCTTTCTAGATGAAAATGATTGGATGTGGTCTATGGACCTTCAGGATGTGTATTACCACATAAAAATGGACAGATGCTCCAGAAGTTTCCTCCACTTTCTGCTAGGAGCCAGTCATTTTCAGTTCAGAGTGCTGCCCTTTGGTCTCACCACAGCCCCAGGTTGTTCAACAAATGTTTGGCAGCATTAGCAGCTCACTTGAGACTGCACGGATTCCGGGTGTTTCCTTATGTAGACAACTGGCTCATCACCATTCCACCAGGCATCTACTGCTTCAAGCCAACAGATTTCATCTTACAACTGTTTGTCCATCTGGGCATTACCGTGAATCACTCAAAATCTCACCGAGTCCCACTCGAGATCTAGAATTCATAGGTGCTCTCCTGAACACCATTTTTTGTGTAGCTTCCCTTCCTCTTCACAGGCTACAAAAAATAAAATCCCAAGTACAAGCTATTCTTTCCAGTGACAAGGCTCCTGCACTTCTAGTCCTTTGAGCTTTGGATTCCATGACAGCTACCATCACCTTAGTTCCACTAGCAAGATTTCACATGCGGCTACTACAATGGCTTCTACCATCCCAGTGGTCCATCCTAACCCATCCGATAACATACCCAATTCTAATTACCAGTCTTTGCAAAAAGGACCTATCCTGCTGGATGGAATCCGAGGAACGTCTTTTAGGCCACCCCTTTGTCCCACCTCAACCCAAGGCCATAGAGACCATGGATGTCTCCCAGATGGGATGGGAGGACATTATCTGGGAAGAACAGTCCAAGGCACTTGGTACCCCCATAGAGGCCAACCTGCATATCAACATTCTGGATCTGAGGGCAGTGCTCTTAGCATTGCAAGCCTTCCAATCTGTCCTCCCTCTAGGAGTGATTGCAGTTTAATCAGACAACATGTCAGTAGTATGGTACATCGGCAAACAGGGAGGAACCAAATCTTACTCACTTCTCTTTTCTCTTTGAAAAAAAAGATTTGCTGTTTGGGCGAACAATAATGGTCTTAACCCCCTTTCAGCACCAGTTGAAAAAGTTTTTTTTATGTAAACTGTTTATGAAAGGGGCTTTGGGATTGAAACCTCCCCTTTTAAAGATCCTCTAGCTACTTGGTGTCACTCGTCCTTCTCTAACATAGATGACAAGCAGGCAGGGTATTTCGTTTAGATGCTTTATTACATATAAACACATCAGGATGGATAACAGCATCATAAAATACAAACAAATTGGTTAACAGACAGACCTTACATACATACATGCTTACATCTCAACAGCTTACTACAAAATGGCAATCAGGCTCGCACATGCTTAGTATTTATACACTTGTACAAGCCCTTGGATAGCTTCTTAAAGATACATATACACACACATTGATCTACATCCTCCCTCTTAAAAAGACTGCCTTTTGTAAAAACAACATTAGAGTTGAACATGCATTACTATGGACATTAGAAACAAAACACAATGTTCATGTCCAAGTTGCCTTGTATCTGTTACAGGGTTTAGACATGCGACTATATCTCGTAACATAACAATCTAGACCAAATTTAGCAACAGGGACAGTCTTCAGTGAACAACTCTTGTCAGGAACTTCTGGATTCATCACAGGAAAGGGAATGTCCTCTGGAACTTCCTCTGGAATTGAAACACCAGACAACTCACTCTGAGAAAAAGAGTCTTTCTCACAGGCTACGTGCTGTGGTATAAGCTCGGACACTGGTCTCAGATGTTTCTGATTCTGCCTAAAGTCTGCTCCTTGTGATTTGAGAATGTATGATCTCAGCTCTGGGCAAATACTCTTCATGACACCAATGCGATCATAACATCTGGACATCTGTGTCCTTACCACTTTTCCTTCTTGTAATGGATTGAGAGGTTTGCTGGTCTTATCATAGTAGTACTTCTCAGTTAAATGCTTCTTCAATAGTGGTTTTCACTCACCCGTTGTTCTTGATACATGGAATCAACAATTGACTACTGATTAGTAATGTGGCTCTGGTTTGTCTCGACAGAAGTCTCTGGGCAGGTAAACCAAGATGTTTATCATGGGGAACATTTCAGGGATTCAAGAGATTCAGGAAAACATCACTATTATCTCATTTTGACTTCTGTAGTAACTGTTTTGCACTTTGAACTGCACATTCTGCCAAACCATTTGACTGCAGGTACTCAGGGCTACTTGTGACATGAGTGAAGTCCCATTCTTCAGCAAATCTTTTGAACTGTTGGCTTGTAAACTGCATTCTACTGCCAGAAATAACTTTGTGCAGACTACCATGTACTGCAAAATGATAATTCATCTTAGTAATGACAGTACTGGATGCTAGGTTGGGAAGTAGGTCAATCTCGAACCAATTGGAGTAAAAATCTACTAACACCAAATAATGTTGTCCATTCCACTCAAAGATGTCAGTGGCTACTGTCAACCAAGGTAATTCAGAAATCTGGTTTAGCTGAAGTTGTTCCTTCTGTTGATGTGGCTTTGTACTATTACACATGGAACAACAGAAAGTGCTCTCTCGATGTCTTGTGACATAGAAGGCCAAAATACTAGCTCTCTCATCCTTCTTTTGGTAGAATCAACTCCTGGGTGACCACGACGCAAGATAGTAATGCAGTCTTGTTGCAAGGACTTTGGAACAATTACTTTTGGACCTTTCATAATGATACCTTTCTCAGACAAAATATCACCTCTGTATGGAAAATAAGGTTGCACTTCTTGAAGTAAACTAGATTGCTTTGATGGCCATCCTTCTTTGAGAAAGTGGTTGAGCCTTTGTAAAACTGGATCTGGGTCTGTGTGATCTCTCAGCTCATCAAGACGTGTGGAAGAAAAATTTCTCACTTCCACGACTTCAAAATCAAGTTTCTCATTCTCATGCTGTTCTGTGGTATTTCTGGGCAATCTGGACAATGTATCAGCAAGATGAAGAAGTTTGCCTTTCTTATAGACAAGTTTGAAATGATACTTCTGCAATCTCAGCATCATGCATTGCAGTCTGAATGCATACATTTTCTCAGGATAGTGACTAAAGGTTGCTGGTCTGTTTCAATCTGGATAGGTCTACCATAAACATAATCATAGAACCTCAAACATGCAAACAACTGAGAAAGGCTTTTTCTCAATATGGGCATACTGCATTTCAGTTTAGGTAAGAGTTCTCGATGCATAGACAACAGCTTGAGCCTCTTGTATAATGACTGCACCAAGACCAAATTTCAAAGCATCACAGGAAAGTGTAACTGGTTTGTGAGCATCATAGCATCTGAGAGTTGGTGGACTTGCAATTCTCTGTTTCAGGATATCAAATGCTCTTTGGTGTTGCTCTAAACCAAGACCATGCTACATCTTTACATGTCAGCTCTCTGAGCAGTGCTGAAAGTTGGCTCAAGTCTGGAATGAACTTGCCTAGATAGCTAACCAGGCCAAGAAAATGTTGTAGGGCTTGAATATTGTCTGGAGCTGGCATCTTGAGAATGAACGTCTGTTTGCTTAGAAAGGTCTGGTCATAGGCCTGTACTGGTAAATAAATGACCAACATTAGTAACCTCTTGTAGCCTGAATTTGCATTTGTGTGGATTGAGCTTAAGATTCACCTGACGTGCCCTTTCTAGAACTTTTCTGAGATTTCTGTCATGCTCAGTTTCACCATAACCTCCTACTAGTATGTCTACTATAATAGCACAAGGATACCCAGAAAAAATTTGCTCCATTGCACGGTGAAAGACTTCACTTGCAGAATTTATCCCAAATGGCATTCTCAAAAATCTGTACTTGCCAAATGGAGGACTGAAAGAAGTGAAATGAGTAAGTTTGAAAACTCTTTGCATCTAAAACAGAAAAAACAGTGGCATCTGGCATCAAGGCTGTGACTTCTTTGAGTGTGCACTTTGGATGATGAGGTATTTTTAGTGCTTTGTTCAAATCTCATGGATCAATACATATTCTGATGTCATCTGAGCTTTTCTTATGAGCTACCACCATGGAAGATACCCATTCAGTTGGAGTTGCAACTGGACAAATCATACCTTGTTGCACCATTTTATCTAACTCAGCTTTGAATCTGTCCTGCATGGCTATTGAAACTTTACATGCTGGCCTGATAACTGGACTGACCTCTGGGTCTAATTTCATGAAGTACACAAGTGGAAATTTGTCTAGTTTGTCTTTGAAAAGATCGGCAGAGGTAGAAACAATGTACTGGGTGAAATTAGAGTAGTGGTCTTTTAAACTGACTTGGTGTACTTCCTTATTAAATGAAAGCAGTCCCATTTTCAAACTGTCTCTGGGCCCTAATAATGACTGGATGTGCCTCTTGACCTCATAAAATAATAATTTGTTGCTTCTCCCAGCAAAGTAACATGAAAGCACTACTGAGCCTTCGGTTTAAATTTCTTCACCTCCATAAGCAACAAGCTTCACACACTTTGCCAAATCAAGCATTTCACCGTGACACACTCTAGCAAATGTTTCTGCTGACATAACATTGCACTTGGAACCTGTATCAGCTTTGAGCTCTATGGGTTTGCCATTTATCCGAACAATACAAAATACTTTGCT
Organism: Protopterus annectens; assembly: GCF_019279795.1. Classification (NCBI taxonomy): domain Eukaryota; kingdom Metazoa; phylum Chordata; order Ceratodontiformes; family Protopteridae; genus Protopterus; species Protopterus annectens. Next base: position 1,577,065,376 of record NC_056726.1, on the reverse strand, counting down.
CTTTGCCCTTAAATCTACTGCATTAACTGTTTCATAAAGCACTGACACACCGTCAACATAAAGGGTAGGGTTGCAGCTCTCTAATTGATCAACTCATTTCTTAAAATATTCCCTCTTAATAAAAGAATGTGGGCCTTTTGATTTACAAAACCTTTTGAAATGATTCCACTTATTGCATTTGTGGCACTGTTGACCAAAAGCTAAACATTTTCTGTTTTAAATTCATGACTTCCATCACAATTTCTACAGTTGGCAATGAAACTAGGTTGGGCCCCACGCTTTGAGTTTGCTGACTCACTCTTATGCTTCACTGAGACTGTGCAAATTCTGGAATTTGCTAGAAAGCTCTGGGGTTCACCAGTGAGTACTGCAGGGGCTACAGTTGCTGCCACATGCTTGGGCCTGTTTCTTTTAATAATGTGCTGCATACTAACATGAGTTTTATCACTGTGCCTTCTAGAGCTGTTCTCATTTGTAAGCATATTCATGTGCTTTTCTGTGGGCTCATATATCTGACAAATCTCAGCGGCCTTATTCAAAGTTAAATCACTGCCACAAAGCAAAATCTTTCTCACAGCATCATCTTTTATACCACAGACAAGTCTGTATTTTATCAACTCATCCCTTAAATCATCAAATCTGCACATTTTAGCCTTATTTCTCAGGTTAGTTATATATGCTGCAAAAGTTTCACCAGGATTTTGATCCCTTGTGTAAAACAAAGTGCCTTTCCATTGTAACATTTGTCTGGAGGTTACACATTTCTCTAAATTTACGTTTTAAGCACTCTGGGTCCTCCCTTGACTCAGCCAGTACAACAATATGACAATTTTCCCCTTCTCCTGTATAGATAGCAGGTGCATACACAAATAAATATTCCCTTTCTATGGCTTCTAACCCAGCTAAATTAAGTAAATAAATGCCTTTGTATGGTCATCTTATCAGAAAATGCAGCCTGTCTGAAAATGTCATATTCTTGCTCAAAAACTCTCAGCAATATTACTGTCAAACACAAGTGCACTGGGTTTTTGAACTCCGTCTACCATGCCCACAAAAGTATGTACACACTAAGAATATGGCACTTGTAATTATATATGAACAAACTGTTCTGTGAGATTGTAATAACATTCAAATGCACAATCAATTCTTCTAAATACTGTACTTTGCGAAATATGCTCCGTAATGGCTGTATTCAGTGAAGTAACTTTACTGTAAAACTACACAAACGTGTGAACATTTTATACACTTCTGAAAATTCGGATATCTCTGATTAATATGAAAAATATGGATTCATTAAGTACATATTGAAAAGTGCGGTCGTTTTCCCTTATTTTATTTGTTTTATGCAATTTGAGCTTTATTTCAAACGTTTTCTGTAGTAATTCAAATATTTTTATCAAATCTTACATATTGCTTTATGCAAATATTGTTTAGAGCATTCTGTATGCTTTGTTTCATATTTTGCGAATAAAAAATAGTGCTGAGCAAGTTTTGATATCTAAAATTAATTTCTGACCTGCGTGCACATTGTAGGGATGATTCACTCTTGTATATTCCACCAGTTCCAAACAAGTGCCTTAAGTCGTTTTAGCCAAGCCTCCCCTAACATCATGTCCTTTAGACATGCCACTTCTGACACCATGTCGCTCGTCCTTCTCTAACATAGATGATAAGCAGGCAGGGTATTTTGTTTAGATGCTTTAATACATAGAAACACATCAGGATGGAGAGCAGCATCATAAAATACAAACAAACTGGTTAACAGACAGACCTTAGATACATACATGCTTACATCTAACAGCTTACTACAAAATGGCAACCAGGCTCACATGTGCTCAGTATGTATACACTTGTGCAAACCCTTGGATAGCTTCTTAAAGATACACACACACACACACACACACACATTGATCTACACTTGGGATCTGACTTCAGTTTTGCAGTCTTTAGTGCTCCCCCCCCTTTGAACTGGCAGCTACATGTCATTTAAAGTTTCTTTCATGGAAAACTATGTTTCTGATAGCCATTACTTCCACCAGGAGAATTTCTGAGATACAAGCATTATCCTCAAAACCCCCTTATTTGTTTTTTCATAAGCATAGGGTTTCAATAAGAACCAACCCATCCTTTCTCCCTAATGTGGTCTCAGAAACTAATATTAATCAAACCATTGACTTACTCATTTTCTTTCCTAATTTTTCCAGCAGAGGTGAATATTGCTTACATTTTCTGAATGTTCACAAACAATTACATTTCTACCTCATCAGAACTAAAGAATCTAGAAAATCGGACCAGTTATTTATATCTTTCTCCTGTCCATCTCTGGGAAAATCTGTTTCAAAAGTTACCTTGTCAAAATGGCTGAGACTGTATTACTTTCATGTATAATAAAAATAATCATGCGAACAGCACAGTGGTACAGCGGTAGCATTTTCGCCTCACAGCAAGAGGTTCTCCAGTTTGATTCCTGGCTAGGGTGCCGTCTGTGAGGAGTCTGCATGTCCTCCCTGCATTTGTGTGGATTTCCTCTGGGTGCTCTGGTTTCCTCCCACATTCAAAGGCATGCATCTGGAGTGTTTCTCCCTGGGCCTCTGCTAAAAATTGGCTTCGTTCCAAGCCTGACTTTCTAGGTTAACAAATGTTAAATAAATAAATAAAAATAATCTCAAGTTATCAGTGCCAGTGAGAGTGGACTCCACTAGATCAATAGCCACATCTTCTGTTTTCCATTCCAAGGCTTCTATTGATGAAATATGCACAGCAGCAACCTGGGCTACTCCATATACCTTTATCACTCATTACAAACTGGATATGGTCTCCAAGGGAAGAGCATCTTTTGGCTCTATGGTTCTCAGGAACATCCTTACAAAATGCCAACCAGGACCTAAAGCAGCTGGGGATGAAGATTGACAACATCAGATAAAGAAGTTATGTACTCACCATAACGTTCTATCTATGTTGTTGATCTTCATTTATCCTTTACACCCCACCCTCCTTCCCCCTCCCATGGACTTTCTGGAGGATTGGACTCTTGTCCTGGTAACTTTATCAGGTTCGATCTAGGACATGGCCTCTTTACAAATTTCTTTGTCATTCTGTGTACCTGCAAACTTGATCTGAGGTAATATGGAGGGGGGGTATTGTGAGTAGAGTCTTAGCTCGAGAGTTTTTGACTGGCGCGAGCTGTGTAACAACCAAGCTGGTTTCAAGAGTCAAAACCAATTCCCAAAGGTAAAGGATAAATGAAGATCGACACACAGATGGAATGTTATGATGAGTACGGAACTTTTTAGAACAAGTTTATACTTTTTTGTGAATTTGGGTAGCGTTCGAAAGACATGTGTGCGTAAATGGGCGTGCCTTCGTTGAACATTGGGCATCAAGCTGGCACCTCGGTGTTTCGTAAAAATCTACTGCCAATCATTAGCGGACTGGAGTTCTGCTGTGGCAACCCCTTACCGGGAAAAAGCCGAAAGACAAACAACAACAACATATGCTGTTTCTTAACCTTTTACTTCTCCAATAAAAACACAATTGTAAAAAAAAAAAAAAAAAAAAAAAAAAAAAAAAAAAATAAAGGAAACTGAGGAAGTGAAAGTGGAGAGCAGAAAGATGTCAGGTAGAAGATGAAAAGACCACATGATAATGGAAACAGAAATGTAAAGAAATTGCAAGTAAAGTAAACACGGGAAAATCTGAAAAAAACATTGAATTAAACAAATTGTAGTAGGGCAGGGAATATTTAGAAATTGGAACATAGTGTTTTGGTAATTTAAACTTAAAGTCGCTCTTCATGCAATCGAGAAGTGATCTGTAACTGTGCATGAAGGCCTAGAGAGAGCATATGTATAATAGGTTTAGCATCTGTATTTCTACTTAATAGATTAGGTGATTAGACAGAGATATCTAGAAGCATTTTAAGTTTTAAGAAGTCTCTAATTGGCTGGGCTAACCCGGTATCCTAAGATGCACCTCGCCCTAGCCCCAGATCTAGTTTGCAGCCATTCCAGTCACACCCCACACACAACCACCACTGGAAGGAGCTCCAGCCAGAAAGGAAAGAAAAAACAACTGACATTGAAGGGTTCTCAGAGCCAATTTTCCTCCAAATCCTACAGGAAGGGAGCAGGTGGGAGGGTATGTAAGAATGTGAGGTGAGATGGACCACATACATTGAGCGTTATGGTGAGTACATAACTACCTGATGTTATGTGGTCCTATCTCGCCTACATTCTTTACTCACGGGACAGCATCCCCAGCACCTCTATCCTGGGTGGCTCATAGGAAAATACTCCTGAGAACCGTGGAACCAAAGGAAATCCGGCCCCTAGAAGCCACATCCAACTTGTAATGAGTAATAAAGGTGTGCGGAGAGGCCCAAGTGGCCGCAGCACAAATATCATCCAATGAAAGCCTGGCATGGTAAGCTACTGATGTAGACACTGCCCTGGTAGAGTGAGCTTTGACGGGAAAAGGTAAATTTCTGCCTGCTGACGAGTAGATAAAGGAAATACATCTTTGATCCATTTAGAAATTGTGCTCTTGGAAATAGGACAACCTGTTCTGTTTTCTGAGAAAGACACAAACAGTTGATCAGACTTCCTAATATGCTTAGTCCTGTGTAAGTAGAATCTTAGTTGTCTATGCACATCCAGCTGGTGAAATCTAAACTCTGCTTTATTGGATAAGTTTGGAAAGAACACTGGTAACTCAATAGACTGATGAAGATTAACGGTGGATGACACCTTAGGAAGGAAGGACGGGTTAAGTCTCAGGGAAATTCTGTCCTTATGAAAGGTCAAATACGGAGGTTTAATGGACAAAGCTTGAATCTCTGATACTCTTCTGACCGATGTAATGGCTATTAGGAAAGCCGTCTTCCAAGATATCACTCTTGGTAACAGAGGAAACGGAGGGAAAGCAAAGATCAGACCGGGAGGGCCAATCATGGACTAGGGCATCCCTGGGTGACTCCCCCTGTGGGGGGATCAGTATGAAGTACTTGCTGCATTTGGCATTGAGAGGGCTGGCGAAGAGATTGCAGCAAGGCTGATCCCACCTGTTGAAAATTTGAACCACCACTCGGTTGTTCAGGGACCACTCATAAGGCATCAGAATAGCTCTGCTCAGCCTGTCCGCTATCACGTTGGTCTTTCCCAGAATGTGCGTTGCCACTAAAAAATGTTGGGAAGACACTGCCCAGTGCCACACTCGCATGGCCTCTCTGCAGAGGGGATAAGACTTGGTTCCCCCCTGCTTGTTCAGGTACCACACCACGGACATGCTGTCTGAGTGAATTGCAATTGTTCCCATTGGAAGAGAGCTTTGGAGTGCCCGCAACGCTAGTAACACTGCTCTCATCTCTAAAACATTGATGTGCAGGTGTACCTCATGATCTTGCCATGTGCCTTGGACCATCCTGCCAAGATAATGCCCCCCACCCCATCTGGGAGGCATCCGTGGTCACCGTGGCCACTGGAGACATAGGAGTCAAGCTCCTCCCCCTGTCCAGATTGGTGGAACATAGCCACCAGTGGAGGTCCTGTTTGCACCATTCCATGAGAAGTATCAAGTGGGAAAGAGGAAGTTTCTGAAAGGACCATTGGGCCAAAAGGAGCCACTGTAAGATTCGCATGTGTAACCTGGCTAGAAGCACCAGCATGATGGTGGCAGCCATGGATCCCAGGAGCTGGAGAACTAACCTGGCCTGAACTCTCTTGAGGGGCAACAATGCGTGAATCTGAGACTGCAGCACTCTAATCCTCTCTTGTGGCAGAAAGGCCCGCATTTGAATAGAGTCTAGCTCTGCGCCTATAAAAACAACACGCTGTGAGGGCAGCAAGGCAGACTTTTCCTAGTTCAAGGTAATTCCTAGTTGTTGACAAAGTATGATGGTACCCCCCCCCCGGCTTCAATGAGGAGATGCCTGGTGGGGGCGGTGAGAAGCCAGTCGTCCAGATATGGAAACACCTGGAGTCCCTGACGTCTCAGGTGAGCTGTCACCACTGCCAAACACTTGGTAAACACCATGGGGGCTGTGGTGACACCAAAGGGCAGGGCACAAAACTGGAAGTGACTGGCTCTCAGCCGGAAGCGTAAGTGACTCCTGGATGCCTTGTCCATCTTGATGTGGTAGTAGGCATCCTTGAGATCGATGGAGCACATCCATACTCCTTTTTCCAGCAAGGGAAAATTGGACTGAAGAGTGACCATTCGGAACTTGGACTTCAGAACGTAGTGATTCAATCGGCTGAGATCCAGAATGGGTCTCAGGTCCCCTGTTCTTTTCGGCACGAAAAAGAGTCTGGAGTAAGTTCATGATCTGATATGGTCTGAGGGGACTGGTTGGATAACTCCTTTTTCTAGCAGCTTTGAAACTTCTAGTGCTGCTTGATCCCATTGGCTGGGTGGAACGTCCGGGATTCTTTTGACTGGAGGGGGTGTTGATAAAAAGGGGATAGTGTAACCTCCGGTAACTATTCGAAGCACCCAACGATCCCGGGTGATGCTTTCCCAGGCTTCCGGATGCAATGAAATTTGGCCCCCAACTGGCTCCAGAACAGCACAGTTGGGCAACACCTCAGGAACGCTGAAAGGAAGACCCGCAAAAGGAATCATGGTCTCCTGAGTTGCGGGGGCCTCCTCTGCCTCTAGGACGGCATCTTCCAGAATCATTTCCCCCTCCTCTGCCTCTGGAGGGGGACTCACCTTGAGCGGCAGGGAAAGACTTCTGTGACTTCTTGAACCACATTTTCCCTCCTCTCTGAGCCTTGGGGTAAGGCTTAGAAGGAAGAGAGAAACGGGCCCCTAAGGCAGATAGGGTCTTCCCATCCTGTTCGCATCTGGTGAGGGTGTCTTTCACTTTGTTCCCGAAGAGTGAGGACCCATCAAAGGGGGCGTCAGTGAAGGAAGACTTAAAGGCCTCCGCGAAATGACACAGGTGCATCCAGGCTTGCCTTCTGAGAGGTACACCTGAGCTAGCTGCCCTTCTCACCCCTTCAGCTGCATATGAGCCTCATGGACGAGTTGACAATGGAACCAAGGGTAGACAACTGGGCATTAACAGTCTGCGCTACCGCCTCAGGCATGTTACCCATCAGAGTGTCTCCTAGCTCCTTAAGGAGATCTCTCTGGAGCCGAGTAAAATGACAAAGATAATTCAGCGACCGCAAAGTAAAGGTTGCTGAAGACAGGGTGATGTAACTGACAATCTGGCCAGTGTGCTCTTCATGGCCTCGAAGGCAGGTCCCCCCGAATCCGAGGACCGACCCGTCTCTGAGACCACAACCGGAGGCGGGGTTCCCCAAGCCGATGCACCGAGAGGGAGGTTCGGAACCGACAAGTGTCCTGAGGTATCCCCCTCATGTCCGACTGAGGAAACCCGAGTACCGAAACCAGAGGATGGAACCAACATGGTTGTAGCCGACGTCGGCTCCGATAAACTCGCAAGGGGTATCGGAGCCGGCATAAGCACATCACTCGGCGTGGAGCACTCTGGCTCCGATGACACAGGGGTGCTCGGAGGAGGAATCATCGGTACAAGAATAGGGACTGGCTCCGGCACCGACTGGTTCAAGAACAATTTTGCTAACATCGGCGACTGCAGGAGCCTCTGGACCACCCTATCCACATCCAAATCAAACAGCCTAGAGGATTTAGAGGAAATAGAAGGAGATCGGGATCTCCTACCTGGAGACTCATGCATAACACTGGGTGACCGGCTCCGAATAGGCTCTAATAATATCGGGGCCAAGGTCGACTCCAGCACAACAGATACCTCCTGCAGCCCAGAGGACAAGGGAGCCAAGGAGGCAGTATCCACTTTCGAAACCTTCTCCGGGGGCTCCGAGGAGACAGATGGAGCCGGAGATCTTTTCTTGGCCTTGGAAGTCTTAGACTTAGTACTAGAAGAAGAGTCTAAGGACTCCTCTAAAGAAGGCTTAACCAGGCCCTTGAAAATCAGCTTATTTTTTCTTTTCTGCAGTACCCTTGGGCTGAAGGCGTGGCAAAAACTGCAGGACTCTTGCAGGTGAATAGCACCAAGACAATAAACACAGATAGAATGCCCATCTGTAATGGACATCTTGTAGTCACATTTTGAGCATTTTTAAACCCAGAGGGTTTATGCTCTTTCTGCTCTTTAGACATAGTAATTCACAACACCCACTCAACCGACAACGACAGACACAAGAGGAAGGCGGGAAAAAACAACTACGAACAGCCAAGGAAACTCTAATTTAAATGTTTCTTTGGTGCAGCAAGGAAAATCTAACTACCGGCCAAAAAACAAACAAAACACAAGTTTACACAAAAAAACAACACAGGAGAGGACTAGGTCCTCTAATTTAAATGGGTCTATCCCGCCAAAACAGAGGGATACCACAAAAAAACACTACTCGCTTACACAGTACACTCACAATGAAAAACTAGCTATTAAAATAGCTTTTTACAAGAGAACAGACTGCTAAAGACTTATGAAAAGTTTTGAAAAAGGGTACTTAGCCACAGCCAAGCGAGACCACGTCCTAACTTTACGAGCGGCAAACGAGATCTGGGGCTAGGGCGAGGTGCATCTTGGGATACCGGGTTAGCCCAGCCAATTAGAGACTTCGTGCTAGAGAAATAAGTTGGCCTAGTTGGAGCCGATTCTCGGCTCCGAACTAATGAGTAAAGAATGTAGGCAAGATAGGACCACATAACATCATGTGTTTCATAGTAAAGTGACATGAGTTGATGAAAATATGCCACAAAAAACTCGATAGTTACATTACTTGTTACACATATTAGTATATGATAAATTAGACCTGAGACAATTCTAATAAGAGATATTAGAGATTACATGATTAGAGACAGCGAGGTGAAACTGAGTGATATCTTAGTATGAGAGATGGTGTTCATATTATGGTTATAGAAGTAAGGAGGATGGAGAGAAAGAGATTATAAGAAAAGTGCAGGGTAGGTTGTCTTCAGGAAGCTTAGGTGAGTAAGCAGGAAAGAGAAAGAGGTAGAGGAAAGGTCTGCAGAGATGAAGTAAATAAGGTAAGGTGGTGGGGAAAACAAAAAGGAGTGGAGTAGGAGGCTGGAAAGGGTTGTGAAGTGTGATCTAGTTTGAAGGGGGTGAGCACAGCTCTCTACCTTCCATCTCTAAAATGAGGAACACTAGCCAGCATAATGTGGAACAAATGGGCAAAATGTGGAACACATACTAATGGCTTACTAACAACTTCAACTAGGAAGGCCATAGCATTGTAAAACTATGCTGGTTTTGCTTATAAAGAAGATCTTTTAATGAATTAATATGATTCATTTCTATTTACAATGGATTTCACTTAAAAAAATTCCTAACACTGAATGTGTGACAGAGTCTTTCAATGTGGAACATTGAGTAACTTTGAGGAACATGAACTTTTTAAGACCTCAAATGAGGTACGTTCCTTGTAATGAGGCACACTTGAGAGGTATGGAGGTGAGTGAAGTATAGTGAGTAAGTTCAGCCAGGATTGGCACAGCAGCAGATCCAAGATTTTGTAAGGTATTCTTTTAGGGAGCATTTAAAGGTGGGCAGGTTAGAAATAGTTCTAGTGGTTAGAGGTAAGGAGTTCCATTTTTTTTTTTTTTTTTTTGCTACAGAGTACAAATGTAAGCTTTGTCCAGGGGATTTATTTGTTTTACTTATGGTGAGAAGTTGTTTATCTTCTGATCTAAGAGTTACTTTTGGAAAATGCATGTTGATTAAATGGGTAAAAGATGGCAGGCTAATGGTTTGCGTATGATTTTATGTACTGTTACAAGTTGAATGTAGGAGAAGTGGAGGGGAGTTCCAGCCATCTATGGGTATGCAGACATTTACAGTGATGGGTAAAGGAGGATGAATTAGAAGGAAACTTGGCAATTTTGTTGTAGCAGTTTTCAAATTTGCTTTTTATGGAGGATTGTAAATTGGTTAGAACTGGTTATCCAAAGAGTAGGAATGGCAGAAGGTAGGTTTTGACAAGAGTAATTTTTGTGGGTATGCTCAGAAAATGTTTGTCTCTGTATTGCATGCATAGCTTTTGATGGGTTATCTTAACATTGCTTTGGATGTGGAGGTCAAATTTAAGATTATCATCTACTATGACTCCTAATACTTTGGTGTGGTGCACTAATTCAATATCAGTGCCATTCGCTGAAAAGATTTTTAAAGCTGCTTTGTTAGGGATGCGAGTTCTTGGGGTAAAGAGGAGGAGTTTGGTTTTTTGGGGGTTGAGTAGGAGTTGTCCTTTTGTTAGCCAGGTTTCAATGGAGTTGACAGCTTGTTGAGTGATTTCTTGGAGGTGAGTTAAGTAGTTTGAAGAGCAAATGATGGTAGAGTCATCTGCATATTGTTTGAATCAAGGTGTCTTCAGAAGAAGATGAATGTAGCTTATTGATAAAAATATTGAAGAGTAGAGGACCAAGGATGGATCCTTGTGGGACTGCTGTGGAAGTGGGAAGGTATGCAGATATGGAGCCTTGCCATTTTACAGCTTGCTGCATGTTGGCAAGGTAGCTAGAGAACCATTTAATAGATGGAGGTGGTAGACCCAGGGTGGAAAGTTAATTGAGGAATTTACTGTGAGATACCATGTCAAATGCTTTTGATAGATTTAGAAATACTACAGATATAAGCTTTATTGACAGTGTCTGTAAATGATAGTAACGCAGTGGAGGTGCTGTAGTCTGTCTGAAATCCATGTTACACATTGGTGATTGGCTTATTTTGTAAGAGACAGTGGAGAAACTGATGATGTATACATCTTTCAATGATTTTAGAGAGGGAGACAGGCTGGCTATAGGACAGAATTTGTAATGTTAGTTGAATTACCTCCTTTCTGTAAGGGTTTAATGGACACAGGATTCTGTTATTGATCTATTAATAAGAATGCTGATTGGGTATGCTATTGCATCTGAGCTAGCTATATATATAGCCCAGCAGTGAATATGCTCTTGGCTCTATTAAGTTTTAGGAATGAGATTAGAATTTCTGCTTTTCCAAAATTTGGGATTGTGCTTGTATAGGGAGCTACTGTGAGCATATTTGGGAAGATTATAGCTATTCCACCTGTTTTTTTTTAATTGTTCTAGTGAGCCTAATAATATTATAACCAGGGGTTAATATTTCAACATCTTTTATTTCAGCATTTAGCCATGTCCTGTTGTGGACAGGACATCTGAGTTGTGTTGGGTCATCCAGGCATGAAAATCTGTGACTTTGTTGCATATGTTTCTAATGTTTATAGTTACTATGATTATTTATCATTTTGTTGAACGGGAAAGTCCGACTAGGACAGAGCCTATTTTCAGCGCAAGCCCAGGGAGAAATGCTCCAGACGCAAGTCTTTGGATTGTGGGAGGAAACCCACATGAATGCAGGGAGAACAAGCAAACTCCACAGAGAAGGCACCCTAGCCGGAAATCGAACCAGAGAACCTCTTGCTGTAAGGCGACAATGTTAACCGCTGCACTATGTTATTATGTTTAAGCTTTTAGGGTATATTCTATGGTTTAGAATTTAATTGGGACATGGGTTGGGGTGGATATCACCACATGATGTATGGTGCAGAAAGATGGTTTGTTTATTATGGCATTTTTGGCAGAGATGGGTACAGGCATTTCCTTGACATTGGGACTGACTTTTTAAAATTTTTGGGAGATTACAACAGTGGAATGGAATTACAGGAAATAAGCTTGAAGAGATTTTTGAGTAGCTAATGGGAAGATGGTTGGTAGGTGAGGATGAATTAATGGTTAAGGTGTGCTTATTTATTACTACTACACGTGGTGATGTTAGGAATGAGACGAGAAGGGTGAATAAGGTGATACAGGAGGGAAACAGCATGGTTAGTGTTGTAAAACTCTTGCAGTATGGTGAGGTGAGGGAATGATCAGTGATAATAGTCTGAAGAATAGGTAGGTTTTGATGGGGAGGGAGCAGCGTAAGATTTAACTTAGAACAGAAGTGGGTGGAGATGGTAGAAAGAGAACAGTTTGTGACTGGCTATAAAGTTTGGTACAGAATAGAAGGATGAGTAGAAAAGGCAAAGTAAGTGAGGTATAAGTGCAGATGTAGTGGGGAGTGGGAATTGGGGATAGGTCAGGGGAGCATAGTGAAGCCCAAATTTATCAAGGACTGAACAGAGGAGGTTGTGCCATGGTGGAGCAAGTACCAGGAAAACAACCTGTAAAACTGCAGCAAGACAGGAGGTAAGACAAGTCCTGATAATTTTAAAGACAGCAAGCTGCTAGACTGCCATTAACATACACCTGAGTTAACTTCTACAGGCAAGTGACTTTGTCTTGAAATGATGCTATAGTAGCTGGTGAAAAAACTGAGATGAAGGGAGGGCCAATCAGGTACTTCAATGGAATACAGTTACCCCCCCCCCCCCCAACACACACACAGATGGTTTACCACCAAAAACAATCAGCAAGGTAGAATTCTTTTGGATTTTATTGTTATGGGCTTTTATTGTCTTTCTATGGATTGTTTTTCACTGCTAGAATAAAATATGCTAAAGTGTAAATTTAGCTACACCTTCAGCAGTAAAAGCCCTGAGGGTGGAGTGGGGGGGTTCCCCTCCAGCAGATTCAACACTTCAGTACAGAACACACTAATGCAGACATGAGGGAAAACAATTAAGTTTCATTTGATTCTTGGAAACTGTCTTACATAGATTTTAACTGAAGCTGGAGGTGAAATTCAGCTGCAGAAGTTCCTTTGGCAAGTGTGATTATGTTACCTTTTTGCAGCAGCAACTGTCAGACATACTATGTGCTCAGTACAATTACTGTAGAGTGAAGCAGTTGGATGGAGAGGAGATTACTTACTTAGATCATGGGGTAGAGAAGTGATTTTGATCAAACTGTGAAACGGGATAACAGCTTTTAGCAGCTGGTGGAAGTGAGTTTTGTTTTTTTGCACTATGAAGTGAATATGTAGCATCACAGTAATGATTATTTGGGGTGCCAGACTTAATTGCAATAAACTGGTGATCACTAATGTGTGATTCCTGTAATAAAGTATCTTGATGAGCTGGGCATTAATCCCTATGTCACTCGATGGGTTGCCAACTGGCTTACTGACAGAACCCACACTGTAAAAGTAGCCGACTCCAAATCCAGCTCCAGAGAAGTGACAAGTGGAGTACCTCAGGGTTCAGTCCTGGGACCACTCTTCTTTGGCATCCACTTCTCTGAAGTACAGGCCAACACTAAGGAACTCTGGCTAACAAAGTTTGCAGATGACTGCAAACTGGGAGCCATTATTGAATTCCCAAATGATGTGGATATTCTACAAAAGGGCCTTACAGAAACAGATGCTTAGTCCTAGAGCCATGGGCACAAGCTCAATGCCAAGAAATGTATAGTTATCCCCTTTCGGAAAAAACATGTACCCGTGAATTACCACATAGGTGGCAGTACACTAAACACCAAAAGTGTGATAAGAGACTTAAGGGCACAAGTGGACAGTGGTCTCACCTTCAATAACCACATCGCCACAACATTCAGGAATTCCTTCTATGTGGCACACCTCATCACTAAGGGCTTTTCATCCAGAAAAAAGGATGTCATTGTCCCACTGTACTCATCCCTCATTAGACCCATTATAGAATACAACACCCCATTTGGTATGTACCTCTCAAGACATCTGCAACAACTGGAAAGGCCGCAGAAATACCTCGCTAAAAGAATCACAGGCCTAAAGCAGATGCCCTGTGCTGACCGTCTAAAAAAACTCCAGCTATACTCTGTCGCATATCGTCTACTCAGAGGCAATCTCTGCTTAACATACAAGGCCATGTCAAATCCAGAGCTGTTGGACATGCTACACTTAAAGAAATCCCAATCCCTCAGAGACACACACTCTAGGGATCTAAACCTTGTCATCACAATGAACAAAATATGCTGGAGGGATAGGTTCCTGACCTAGAGACTCCCCAGACTCTGGAATAGACTGCCCATACATGTCAAGCAGAGCACTTCTTTGGCCCTCTTCAAAAGGAACCTTGATGATTGGATAGGAGATAGGAAATTCACCCTGGGGATCACGTCAGTTGCCCTGCTAGACAGGGGTCCAGGGAAGTAAATACTGTGGGAAGAAATAGCCAGGGAATTGTTATGGCTAGGTTAGTATAGGCCCTAAGGACGATAGCCTACTACCAACCGATGAATGATTGTAGGACTGTTTGTGTTGCTGTACTCCAAAATACAGTGATCTCAGAGTGCATATATGGGAAGCACTAACAGTGGAGGACAGAACCTCCCATGCTGCATTCAGGGTTGAATTTCTATGCAAAAATGCTTTTTACATGATTTTAACAGTTTCAGATTTTGATTTTTTTTTTTTGGAAATGGTTCTCTTTTTAACACATTTATGAGCATTGTTCACATGAGAGTCATAGTTCTGTCGTGGATGTAACTGTCTTGATTTAGTACCTGTAAATGCAGTACAGTAGCAAAACAAGGTATACAAGTTTTTTTTTTTTTTTTTTTAATAAGGGAAATAAAAGCTGGGCAACAGTTCTTTTATGAAGATGTGCTTGTGTTAATGTAACTGTGAAAGAAACATTTCAAGACTCTAGTGGTATGCAATGATAAATGAGAGCAAGGAGGGTTGATGCAAATTCAGCTGTTTTATGGTAGAAAACATAGGGCAGCCATGGTGGCGCAGTGGTTAGTGTTGCCGCCTCACAGCAAGAGGTTCTCCGGTTCAATCCTCACTGGGGTCTCTTCTGTGCGGAGTCTGCATGTCCTCCCTGTGGTCATGTGGGTTTCCTCCAGGTGCTCCAGTTTCCTCCCACATCCCAAAGACATTCTGTAGGTGGATTGGACACTCTAAATTGCCCCTAGTGCATGTGTGCCTTCTGTGGAAGGCTGGCAACTTGACACCATAAGACTCTACTGCCAATCATGAGCGGACAGGTGATCTGCTGTGGTGACTCCTAACCAGGGAAAAGTCGGAAGAAGGTGATAGGAAACGTATATTTTCCTAAGTCAGTCATAAAACAGACTGCAGCTGTAGTCCTCATGAATGATATGTGAGTTAATAGCAAATATTTGCAGATGTGGGAGAATATTTATGAAGAGTAAGAGTCTGCAATCTTAGAGTATTCTCCCTATTCCAAAGTACCGTTACTTCAGAGTTAGTATATACAATTAGCAAGGGTCAGAGGAGGGAGCATCCCTCCATGCTGAAGTGCAGGGTGCAAAGCCCCCCTTTCAGAAATGCTTTATTTCTTTAACACTGGCTTTTAGAATTTGCCACTTTGGACATATAATTTCAGTCTAATTTTTGCAATACTGGTGGTTGCAGATATGGTCTTCAAGGATGATTTAGGGAGCTGACTTGCTAAAAAAATAAAGACAAAGCAAGTAAGGTCTTAGCATGAAGAATGAGTTAGTTTTGATTTATGATTAGTTTCAAACTGTTTTATTTGCAACTGCTGAAATGTGTCTCATTTAATATATCAATAGGGTGCTTGGTTACTTAGTAATATTTATTGCTGTAGTGTTTTTTTTTTCTACAGGGGTGATGATAAGTAGATTACTTCTTGCTGTGGAGATTATCAAAGTGAGAAAAACATGCATTTGATTTATTACTGCTGAGACAGACTGGAAGTGTTTGCCCAGTGGTACAGTGAGTGAAAAGTTTGCTGTAGTCGTTTTATATCACGTATAGTATTATTAAAACACAGGACTGGTACAAGATAACCCATTTAGAGCCTGATAGCATGTTGTTAATGAAAATAATGAACAGGACTCAGCAAAGGGTACATCATTAAAGCACACCATATGTTTTTTTTTTTGCTCCAGCTGCTACTACTGTCTCTCATCAGCCTCCTACCAGACATTTGTGTATGTATTTATTTATTTATTTATTCAGCCTCCTACCAGACATTTATTTATTTATCTAATTTATTTATTTATTTATTATTTTAAATTTGCTTACCGGGGAGGTCCGACTGGACAGAACTGTCCCATTTTCAGAGGAGGCCCAGGGAGAAAAGCTCCATAACAATTGTTAATGCACTATATATAAGATATTTACATGAGCATTGCGGTTTACACATACAGTTATAAAATATAGCAGATAATAACATATGATTGCATAAGATATTTACATAAGCATATTTGTTTAGATATACAATTAAAAGTATAGCAGGTAGTGACATATGATTGTTGTTCATACAGTATGTTTGGTAGAGATAATCTTGAATGTGTGGTATGCTATACAGAAACGCTCACTTTCTCTCTCCGTCTACAAGGCAAACTCTCACCTCTGCCCACTTACTACCATCACTATTGTACGGTGCCCCGCTTCTAACCAATCTTTCTACTGCCACCTCCTCAAAACTAGAAATCTGTTACAACAAAATCGCTAAATTCGCTACTAAATCTATACACTCCACCCACCATTGCACCTCTCTCCACATGCTAAATTGGCTAGAGCTTCCTAACCACCTTGACTACCTTTAACTTACTACAACCCACAAACTAATCTTTAAACCTACTGCATGCCCTGCTCTAACTAATGTCTTACCATTCTACACTCCGCTCAGACCCCTAAGATCTGCCCAAGAAAATCTACTTTCTGTATATAAACCAAAATGTCCCCCTGGCTAGTTACTCCTATCCCACTCATTAGCCAAAAACTGGAACTCTCTTCCACCCCTGCTAAGAATCACTACAAACTTTGAACACTTCAAATCCCAGCTCCATTCCAACCTCTCCCAAATCTGGAAATGTAATTGCACTCTTCCTACCTAATTCCTTCTACTGTCACTCTTACATGTTCCTCCTCATGTACGTCTACTCTTGCTGCTTCTTCTACAGCTGCCCCGCTCTGCATCTAACGTATAATAAGTCTAAACATTGAATGCTTATCATGTAAATACTGTATACAGCTTTCTATCACTACTCTATGTCAATGGCTCACCATGCTAATGGCTCTCTAACTATGTACGTAAGCTATGAACTGTGCTATGATTATCATGTAAATACTGTATATAGCTTTCTATCACTACTCTATGTCAATGGCTCACCATGCTAACGGCTCTCTAACTATGTACGTAAGCTATGAACTGTGCTCACGTTTTTTCCTTGTCTTCTTCTTTGCACCCTTCAATTTTGTTACACCTTATTATATACTAAACATTTGTTTTCAACATGTATAATTCTATGTATAATTGTAGAAATGTAAAATTCTATGCTTGTTTTAATTGTATGTAATACAGAGCTTTTCTCCCTGGGCCTCCACTAAAAATGGGCCCCTTGGGCCCAGTGGATCTCCCCGGTTATCAAACTGGAAATAAATAAATAAATAAATAAATAATGTACTGAAGATAAGACAAGAAAGGAAAAACTAAAAATACCAGCCAGTTTGTCAAGGGAGGGGAATATAGACAAGTTCATATGAGATTCATTGACATTTTAATGGAAAGTTTTTCAACTTAGTCTGGGGAGAGTTAGTAGGTATAGATGGGACAGTGGGGAGTAGGCGGCAGTGAGTTGGTAAGTAACGTGTGATAATATATAGTGCATCTGTGGGAGTTTTAAAGAGGTTGGATAGTGGGTAGGGAAAAGGAGTTGGAATATGTCAGCCAGGTGCTAGGCAGTTACAAGTAATGTGTGATAATATATAGTGCATCTGTGGGAGTTTTAAAGAGGAGGTTGGATAGTGGGTAGGGGAAAGGAGTTAGACTATGTCAGCCAGGTGCTAGGCAGTTACAAGTAATGTGGATAATATATAGTGCATCTGTGGGAGTTTTAAAGAGGAGGTTGGATAGTGGATAGGGGAAAGGAGTTAGACTATGTCAGCCAGGTGCTAGGCAGTTACAAGTAATGTGTGATAATATATAGTGCATCTGTGGGAGTTTTAAAGAGGTTGGATAGTAGGTAGGGGAAAGGAGTTAGAATATGTCAGCCAGGTGCTAGGCCGTTACAAGTAACGTGTGGTAATATATAGTGCATCTGTGGGAGTTTTAAAGAGGTTGGATAGTGGGTAGGGGAAATGAGTTAGAATATGTCGTCCAGGTGCTAGGCAGTTACAAGTAATGTGTGATAATATATAGTGCATCTGTGGGAGTTTTAAAGAGGTTGGATAGTGGGTAGGGGAAATGAGTTAGAATATGTCAGCCAGGTGCTAGGCAGTTACAAGTAATGTGTGATAATATATAGTGCATCTGTGGGAGTTTTAAAGAGGTTGGATAGTAGGTAGGGGAAAGGAGTTAGAATATGTCAGCCAGGTGCTAGGCCGTTACAAGTAACGTGTGGTAATATATAGTGCATCTGTGGGAGTTTTAAAGAGGTTGGATAGTGGGTAGGGGAAATGAGTTAGAATATGTCATCCAGGTGCTAGGCAGTTACAAGTAACGTGTGGTAATATATAGTGCATCTGTGGGAGTTTTAAAGAGGAGGTTGGATAGTGGGTAGGGGAAATGAGTTAGAATATGTCATCCAGGTGCTAGGCAGTTACAAGTAACGTGTGGTAATATATAGTGCATCTGTGGGAGTTTTAAAGAGGAGGTTGGATAGTGGGTAGGGGAAAGGAGTTAGACTATGTCAGCCAGGTGCTAGGCAGTTGCATGTCCAGGAGTTGTTTATGTGGGAAATAAGCTGCTTTTTGACGATGTTTTATTTAGATCGTACCCTGATTTGGCTTATTTGTTCCTTTCACTAGCTAAGGGTTGACCATGAGGCACCATTATTGCCATTACTCATCTGATGAGGCTTTGGGCAAGGTTGCAATGGGCTAGCAGCAGAGGGCGTCTTCCCACTTCTGCAAAGGGTGTTCCCTCCAAGCAGCTGGGCTTCATCTATAAGGGCATGAGAGGTGAGCTCCTTAGTGAGAATCAGGGAGCCAACATTGCTCAATGTGCCCCTGATGAATACAGTCCCGTCCCGCCTCCTGGTAGAGGCCAATGAGCAACTGCCCTTCGGTCTACTCAGTCCCTTCTGTTAGGGATATTAATTGAATACCAGTTTCCTGGGTCACAGTCAAGGCTCCTTCCCTGAAAGTTCTCCTCTGGGCTGGAGAGTGTGGCTTGTCATGCCATACTGAGGCTCTCTCTAGTTAAAGGGAAAACCAGGAACAGGCACCTTAAACTACAACTGGCCATCAAAGAAGTTAGGATAACTTTGCTGTAACATCATCCTGAATGGATGACTGGGTTTTTTCCCTTGTTCTTAGCTACATCCCAAGTTACATGATTAACTAATAGGCTAGTGACATTTTTCAGACTGAATCTTCTCTAGATTTATTTTCAAGTGTACACTGACTACAGAGGACTGTTTGCTGTACGTATTTACAATTCATGTGAGTAGAGATTGCTCATAAAAATGACTGCCAAATGAAATCGAAAAGGGTGTGATGTTAGCATTATATTTGTGCATAACCTAAAGCAGATATTCCCCCCAAAACCCCTGAGATAATAGCTGAAACAGCATACAGTGATGAAGTGGAGCACCTGATAGGCTGGTGCAACAGCAACAATCTGGCTTTAAATGTAAGCAAGACCAAAGAATTAATAGTGGACTTCAGGAGTATTCAGAAGATTCATCAACCTCTGGAAATTAAGGGGGGTAGCAGTGGAAAGAGTGAAAAACACCAAGTTCTTGGGGGTGCACATCTCGGATGACCTATCCTGCTTGACTCATATTAGCCACACAGTGGAGAAGGCACAAGCCTGTCTCAGTCCATTCTCAAAACCTTCTACAGAGGGACCATTGATGGCATCCTCTCAAATAACGTCATAGTTTGGTAAGGTAACTGCAAAGCATCTGACCGCAAGGTGAGGGTAGTGAGGACAGTTGAAAAAGTCATTGGTTCCTCGCTGCCGCCATGGATGATCTGCGCAAGACTTAGTGTTTGGGAAGGGCTAGGAAGATAGTCAATGATCCCACTCACCCTGCCCATGGTATGTATTTCTGCCTTTCCACAGGCAGACGATATCGCAGCTTACACTGCAAACCATCTAGACTGAATAGGAGCTTCTTACCTCTGCTGATAAGGCTGCTGAACTTGAATTCCAGGCATGACAGCGAATAACCAGTTCAATATACCACTTGCTTTAAAGTATCTAAAATAATCACTCTGGCAAATTGGTTCAATAACTGGTACGGTTAGCCTGATTTTTTACTTCCTGAATGTGCAATAGTCAGGAGTGAGTCACCACTCCACACATGTGCAATATGAACATCAAAATATATCATAATACAACTGTTGAAGTGCAATAGTCTAAGCAATCACAGTGTGAAGTCATAGTCTTTGCAATACCTACTAGTATAATATAGTCTAATGTCTTCCTGTCCAATTGTGGTAATTTATTGTGTTGTTTTAATATTTTAATTATTACTGTATATTCATTAGTCTTACTATCATTCAAACTATGTGTTTCATTGTTATGTCTTGCATGGGGACCAAAGCAACATAATTTCGTTCAGCTTGCACTGCTGTGTATATCTGATTGATGATAAAGTTTACTTTGACTTTGACTTGACCTTTACTTCCACTTAATCATTATTTCACTATGCTTCTTGCAGGAAATGGTATTACTGAGATGTAGAATTTACCAGGCAATATGCTACATTTCTGAATCTAATTCAGAAGTAGACATACTTATGGGTATTGTGCATTAAAGCAAGTCATGTTCTTTTGGCTGTTCCCATTAGGGGTCGCCACAGCGGATCATGTTTCCATTTCTTCCTGTCCTCTGCATTCTGCTGTGTCACACCAACCACCTGCATGTCCTCTCTCACCACATCCATAAACCTTATCTTAGGCCTTCCTCTTTTCCTGTTACCTGGTAGCTTCATCCTTAGCATCCTTTTCCCAATATACTCAGCATCCCTCCTCAGCACATGTCCAAACCAGCGTAATCTTGCCTCTCTGGCTTTCTCTCCAAACCTTCCAACCCTGTCTGACCCTCTAATATACTTATTCCAAATCCTGTCCACCCTCATCACACCCAGTGCAAATCTTAACATCTTTAACTCTGCCACATCCAGCTCTAACTCCTGCCTTTTTGTCAATGCCACTGTCTCCAACCCATATAACATAGCTGGTCTCACTACCCTCTTGTAGACCTTCCCTTTCACTCTTACTGGTACTCGTCTGTCACAAATCACTCCAGACACTCTTCTCTACCCACTCCATCCTGCCTGTACTCTCTTCTTCCCCTCTTTTCCACACTCACCATTACTCTGAACTATTGATCCCAAGTATTTAAACTCATCCACCTTCGCCACCTCTACTCCTTGCATCCTCACCATTCCTCTATCCTCCCTCTCATTCACACACATATATTCTGTCTTAGTCCTGCTGACCTTCATTCCTCTTCTCTCTAGAGCATATCTCCATCTCTCCAGGGTCTCCTCCACCTGTTCCCTACTCTCACTACAGATCACAATGTCATATGCAAACATCATAGTCCATGGGGACTCCTGTCTGATCTCGTTTGTCAACCTGTCCATCACCATTGCAAATAAGAAAGTGCTCAGAGCTGATCCTTGATGTAATCCCACCTCCACCTTAAACGCATCCGTCACTCCCACCACAGACCTCACCGCTGTCACTATAACCTCGTACATATCCTGTACCGCTCTTACATATTTCTGCGACACTCCTGACTTCCTCATACAATACCACAATTCCTCTCTAGGCACCCTATCATATGCTTTCTCTAAGTCTAGAAAAACACAATGCAACTCCTTCTGACCTTCTCTGTACTTCTCCATCAACACTTTCAGAGCAAGCATCACATCTGTAGTGCTCTTTCCCGGCATGAAACCATACTGCTGATCACTAATCATCACATCCACTCTTAACCTAGCTTCCACTACTCTTTCCCATAACTTCATGCTATGACTGATCAAGTATCTGATATTATTCCTAATTTGGTACAGTAACATCAAATGCCTGAAATGGGATCTATAACTGCCTTAGTTATAGAGTTTAGAAACGATCACTTTGCATGTGAAATCTGCATAATTCCAATCATGCTTTGCAATGAGGATGAAGACATATGTTCTGTTCCTTTAACACCTGTCTTAGAACAGAATCACAACTTGCTGGAATTCCAAGTAAGATGCAGACTGAATATGACACCTGACTTTGGGGCTTTGTTCCCCTCTCCCACTGACCACATTTAAAGTCACTTAAATTCACGTCTGGTTTCCTGCAGAGTGTTTTAATACTTTAAGAAGCCATATGCTGAAAAAGAAGACCCTACAATTCTCACTTCCATCAATTTTACTGAAAAATATTTTCTTGTATTCTGTGGTTTAAGTCTGAACAGTAACATTTTGGTATTGAAAAAAATGTGCTTGCTGTACTCTTATCTTTTCATAAGCTTGCCTTCTTCCTTCTACCCAGCCTTGAAGTTATCACCAGTTTCTGATAGTTTCCGTATTTTACTCTTGCTATTTCTTGCTATCGTAAATACCACAGAGAAAGCAACATTTTTTAAATAAAATACTATAAATGAGGATTCTTCAGTTAGCAACATAACCCTCCATTTTATAATTAATATGGCATGAACCCAGGCTGCCTGGGATAAAGTCAGGACTTCATTTTTCTCTGCCATGGAGCAGCATTAATCAGGTTGTCAAAGGCATTACATTTTTACTATGTAAGAAACCCAGGAAGTAACAATATAAGGATATGGCTTCCCCAGTCCATCATACATGTTTGTATTTCCTGCTTATGAAAGCAATATATGACTAGGGTCATAGCCGGCCTTAGGCATAGGCCAACTAGGCAGCCGCCTAAGGCACCGTTCTAGCAGAGACGCTTTTCCGGTATTTATTTGGTATAGGTAGACCAGGATGGGGGCAACGGGTAGTGTGGTAGGGGGCGCCATGGAGCCCTTTTGACTAGGGCACCAGTTGACCTAAGACCGCTCCTGAGTGACTAGAGCTTATACACTGAAGATAGAAATGACAAGGGGCAGGACTCAAATCCCACAGCTTCCATGTGTTTAGTTTGTAAACTAAAGACTTAGACAAATGTGTCAATAGTAATGGAAAATGTAGCTTAAAATGTGCAGTATATTCAAGTATGCCATAATCTAGGACATTTAGATGCTAATTCTGCTAAATACAACTATGTAATTCTGTATTTGATTTGCAGCTTAAGAATCAAGACAGTTAAGTCATTGCTTCGGAGTTTATGCGACAATATTGTCTGTAAAAGATAAATATTCTTGTAGTCTTCTAGTATGCTATACATTGCAGTGGAATTCTTTGTAAGATTTAAAGTTCAAATATCAAGCCTCAGACACAGAAAAAAATTGAGCACTCGCTAGAAGTTTTGTCACATATTTTACTACTGAACCTGTGTAGAAAAATCATCAAGCTATGGCATTTCTGCCAAGATATCTTAGGCATGAAGCATTGTGTATTAAGTAGCTTTTTTCCGGCTTTATGGTTATTAAATAACCACTCATTTATCATTCTGAGTTCTTATAATCTTTGATGTCGCCTAACATCTTGTTGGGTTAATGAGCATTTTCAAACTACAAGACAGTTATGAAAAATTATGTGCCATTATACATAACATATCTGGAAACTTTCCCACACATTTTAATCATATATCTGAATTGTTAAAAAGAAAGTTTTCTTCAGCTTTTTCATTCCACCTGATTTCTTGTTAAGCTTAAAATGGGCTTCTGATTTAGAAGAATAATTGTATATCAGTGCTCCTTACCCATACTAAAGATGTATCCAGTTCCAGGATGTAATGGATGACTGCATGTCTCACTTTTTGCACTTTTTTTTTTAATTTATTTTAAATAACCAGGTACATTCCCTAGGACTAACAGCCTGTTTCAAGGTAACCTGGGGAACATCACCATAGCTAACTTGTTGAATTTCACAATGTCAGCTAGAACAGACTGAGAGATTCAAACTCAGGACTACAGGATAATATTCTTTAGTAACTCACAGCCTTAACTTTCAATACTATTCAGCCCTTTCTATGGAGTTTGGTGTTGGAATTATGCCAACCCCCTTTGTTCAGCTATAAGCCTGTCTTTGTATCCAGTTTCTTTTAGCACTAATTTGTGTTGTTCACATAAAGCAGACCACATGTGGTTGCTTTCCTTACAAAGCTTAACTACTTTATTTACCAGGGCAACTTCTTCTGAAGAACTGGTTGCTGTTTCTATTTATTAGATTTTAGCTGTCTTATTTTGAGCAAGTAAGTACATTGGACTCTAGTATCTCATTTTCAGCCACAACATTGTAAGAGTAGTTGAAATCAATGCGATAAACTAAGACAATACAATGTGAGATACAAGTAAACCTGCAAGAATACAAAGCAAATAACTGTATATGATGGTTCAACTGTAGCAACGTAAAACTGGGTGATAAGACTATCTAGATATTAGAAAGCAAATATGTTACACAAGTAGGTCATAGTTTGCTGAAGTTACAGCTACATATAAAAGTTACAGACACACACATACACAAAGGTTGCACACATAGTCTAAAGTTAGGTTCAAAAGAAAATGCCTATTAGAGTTGAAAATAGCCTACATTACCTGCAAGGTGATGGAACCCATTATAACATGCCCTGCACATGTGGTAACATTTGGGTGTATTCATTGAGTTCTGTAATAAAATGACACAAGAGATGTGGAAGTTTAGGTTACATCAGTATTGTGCATGTGTTATGTTTGTGACTTGTGGTAATTTCATATTGATGACTGGAAGATATGTACTAAAGGCTGAGATGTAAGGAGGGAAGGCAGACAGCATGTACACTTCTAAGACGTGGCTTGTACTGCTGGCACTGCATTCACATGTCCATCAATTAAGCCCAGATACAGTGTAACACACTGCTTGGTAGGTCCAATATGTTGTCTTAATGGTAGATTGCTATTGCAGTTTTCCTCTGGAGGGTATCACGTAACATTGGAAGCTTGCTGCAACCCTTCTCTAAGAGTGGGTGAGAGCTAAGACTGTTCACTTCAATCCCAGCCTAGACCATCTGCCAGCCATGCCATGAGAAGTAGGGCAGTGGATGTATGATTTGTGCCAGCACATCTAGCTGGAATTTTGTAAATAATTATATGTCATTTGTATATCAAACTGATTTATACAGATACTTGTGCTGAAAATGTATTTGTGAGGTTTGTTTGTGTTAAAATGTATCAACAGTGCACCCTGCTGGAATGAAGTGAAATATACATGTATTATTGTAACTGAATCAAATGTATATGTTTTAATAGAGGACACTGGGACAGCAAATATTAACCAGCTAGCTTACTTTAAAGAAAAATAAGGAAAATGTAAATGAGCTGTTAAACCATTAAAATATCACACCACAATGCTGAATAGGACCAGAGACGGTGGCTCTGGAAGAAGACTTTGTTCATTAGCTCATTAAAAAGAATCCCCAGGCACTGACATAAACATTTAGATATGTATTGTAGCTGTCTATACTAAACTCCTGTCTCAGCTTCAAAGGGGAATAGTGTGAGAACCTAGAGTCAGGTGACTAGATGAGGTCATTCTGCAAGCCATCTTGGATATTATATTTTACTCGGCATAATTTCAGAGGGTGGAGTATTCTATTTTGGGAAACCTGACTAGAAAGACTGCTTATGTATTTCATTGTGCCTTGCTCTGTCAAGTAAATTATTATGGAATAGTAATTCTCCTAGATTCAGTTAGGAATATAGTAAAGCTTAGTTTAGATATTGTTTTTCTTTATTTGTCTGAGTCTGTCCATCAATGTTCTTTTCAATATTTCCTGTGATCTGAACTCTGTGGTCTACTGTGAATATATAGTCAGTATTTTCATGCTCTTTTATTATTTATTATTTAATATATTTAAAACTTTTTTCTGGCTGGTCCTTTTGAAAGTATTTAACCTTTGAGAATGCTTATATTCATTTGGTGACACTGTGTGGGCAACTCCCAAAGGCCTAGCCTAATATTAGTAGCTTAATATTAGTATTAATATTACACAGTATAATTGGACACACTTTATTAAGGGCCTTAGAGTAGCTGATCGTGGAGTATCTGGCAGCAGTGATAACTACCTTACACTCTGGGCAGAAGGGGGCACAGCAGGTAAATCTGTGCCAGCCTTTCCCAGGTGGATGTGTGTGAAAAATCAAATATCTCAGTGTTTGGGTGTCAGCTACTTGGGGCAGGGACATGAAGCACTGGGTTTAAAGAGATGGTGCTAGAGTAATTGGCTTGGACACTCAGCTGAGGACCTAACCATACAGCTGTACCAGTGGGGAGTCTTACTGGGGACCTGGAGGGAGACAAATATAGAGAAATCCAGACCCCAGGCAGAGTGTGTTCCCTGTGTGCACTTAATGGAAATTGTGCTTGATGCAGAGAGGTCTGCATCTGGAAATACTGAGTGTATCCATTTGTATTTCAAATGCACGTCCCTCTCCAGGGTCAGTGGTGAGGATTCAGGCTTCTTGATTACTGACACAGCATGGGGACGTCACACTATTGCTAACCATACACCTCCTAGATTCCTCTAGTATCCAGATCTGCTGCATGAATGCAGGGGTGTAGTCAGGACTTCATCCATCTGTGCCATTGAGCAGTACTAAATTTATAATAATTTATTTTAATTTAATCACGATATCTGAGGAATGATCATGAGGTAATTTATCTTTTTTGGTGGACATCTACAAGTTTAGTGCCTATTCAATCATACAATAGACAACTGTAAGATGTTGCAATCAAACCTGAGCCCGTGGGATGCATTACACTCATCTACCCTTTGTGTTGTAACTTTAAACCTGAATGGTCAGTCAAGATAACATATTTTGCATATTTTGTATTTCATATTAAGCATGAAGTATTTTGTGTGACTCCTGACAGTAGGACTGCTACTGGTACACGTAGTAAACTTGTAATTTAAGTTTCATAAGTGATTGGATTTTCCTTACACAAGATCAGTTTATGTAAATGTTCTGATGGCTTCTGAAAATAACAAGAGATTTAATACAGGGGGGTGCCTTATGAAAAACATCATGGAGAATGGGCTGTTAGATTTAATACAGGAGGTACGTTATGAAAAACATCATGGACGATGGGCTCTTACAACAGCAGCAGCTGCATTTCCCAAGACATTTCTTGCAGTAATACTTTTTATGACAACCCATTTAACTTTGTGTTACTACAGATCTTTTTCGTTGGCCTTGTGAATGCTTTGGCACAGACTTCTATAAGGTGTGTATAGTCTAACAACCTCATTAATGGTGAAACCAGAAGCCATGCTCTTTGGCCTACTCAAGTATTATGCTTACCACTGCTCTGGGTGCAGTGCCCACAATGCA